>NW_027496668.1:0-175589 GCF_021521415.1 Bidens hawaiensis
ATATGGATCCAAACATAACTGTTAAGCTCAATCAATCAATCAAAGGCAATGAAGCCGCGAGCTTAAACGGTCATGACCAGTTCTCAGTTCAGGGCCGTTTGGCTCGAGGAATACCGTTGTGTGTAGGGCAGTGGTACACATACCGGAAGTAGAAATGCTTCCGCTGAGATTGTCAAGAAAACTACATTTGTATTATAATCATCATTCAAAATGTTTTATTAAGTCATACGTGTTCACCAGCATATAGCTGACGTATTTTTCCCCACATTTCAGGGAAACAGATTAGCACAGGTACAAGGAATATAGTCATTCATGAAGATAGATGCTCGCAAGGTACAAATGGCTCAGTTTTAAACTATTGAATTATTATAAACAAGATTTAAATAGGATTTATAAATCAAACACTTGGATATTTATTATCCGGGATGTTTTCAAATAAATTTATATTATATTCAAACCAAAGTCTTCCGCTAAAATAAACCGCAACTCTGATGTATTTACAAAATAGGTACCAACTGTTGGTCATACGCCTAGGCCCTAAGCCGGGGTGTGACAGTTAAAAAACCCACCCATACTTGAATTATATACATGAATATTGTGTTTATCGTGTATAAAACTAATTATCTTGATTTTGTTAAATAGTCGAACCTGAATCTGAAGCGTTGAAGACGAAGAAAGTCTCAAACTTTAATGAAATGCTAGAACTTTTTGCAAAGGACAGGGCATCCGGTGCACAAGCTCGAGCTCGAATTTTAGAAAAAGAACTTGAAACGAGCCGAGATCGAGCTCGAGCCCTTGTGCGGATCAACCTGCTGATGGCATATGTATAAAAATCTTCTTTCATCAAAGCTTTCAAATGCACTGTTGAATCTGTTTGAAAATGTTTAATGGTTTTTTTTTTCAATTTAGAGTTGGGGAGCAAAATCAGATTTCTAAGTCACACTTGTGGAATTTGAATGCAGGTTGATTAACTTTATGTACACATCATATTTTATGCTTCATGTGATGTACAACTCATTATACCAAACTTTGGAACCAAAATAAGACTTTGAGTATGAACAGACCTGAGTATGGTAAAATATGCCAATTGACTCAGCCTTTGACTTTGACAATTTTTTATCCTGAGCACACTAATTTCCAGTTTACGTTTGACGATTTTTTAGTTTGACGATTGACAAAATCAGACTATTTCTTAAACTACATTCTTGATACAAATTTTCATAATTATTTCCAGTTTACGTTTGACGATTTTTAGTTGACTGTTCCTATAAGAATTGACTTTTTAGCAAATAAGTAATGCTGATCAGTTTGAAATGACCCAGCTGCCCCTGCAAACTAGACACCCATATATCTTTTGTATCAAACTGTTAACATACCAGTTGGCTTGAAACCAGCCGAGGTCAATCTCGAGCCCTCGTAAGGCAAAACGTACTCGGCTCATTTATCTCACTTATTTTTTGTTTTAGTTTTACTTACATAATATAATAGTAAAATTGTTAATTGTTACGGATGGAATGACTTTTGTTGGGACGTATAAACAATAATTGAATTAAAAAAAAAGAATTTAAGATATAAGTTAGAATAGAAGACTCTCTTCATATCGAGCTTGAGTAAAACAAGAGCAAGTAGAATAATAAAAAAATAAGGAGAGTTTAGTTGATAACACTCTCGAATACAACCAGTGAGAATGCATAAATTGGTATTTAAGTTGACTTTCTTACTCCAATTTTGTTACAAGTGAAATTGGTTTGACTTTCTTAGCCAGTTATGTGATTATTGAAAATGATACAGTGTCGGTTGATATTATAATGTTAAAAATCTTGATAAGGATTACTTTATATATCCGTGAAATGCTTTTGGAATGTTATCACATGTAAATTTTATTTTATTTCTAACAAGGGTATATTAGTAAAATCATAACTTTCTTTTCTTTTCCTCCTGACTCGGGAACATGTAAAATGTTAAATTTTCTTTCCTTTCATTTCATTTTCATTAAACTCTGGAACACCAAATAGAATCACCCATTTTCCTTTCGTTTTGTTTCTTTTCTCTCCAAATTCCATTTCTTTGCTTTACTCTTCTTAAATGAAACTCGGGAACATAGCGTTAGTGCTTAGCTAGAATTTAAGTTGGATCGACTAGATCTGGCTTGAGACTGACCACAGACAGTTTAAACATAACCGACTCAGTTTTTAGTCTTAATTTTAGCGTAAATTCAGCTTCAGTCCGGTCCCACCAAAACACAAAATACAACACATCTGAACATAAAGTAATCATCGGTTTTGATCTAACCCGAAACCAACCCAGCCCGAAAAGATCAAGACCTACCCACACATACTCGTGATCCGGTTTACACCAGACACCACGAGTTCAACAGTGAAGATGAATGTGCATTCATGGTTCCGACGCATCAAAACCGGATCTTCACGATGCCGGTCATCCAGTCAAAACAACGAACAACAGCTGTACGGAATCACCGACGACTTAATTAACCTCCTCAAATCCTTCACAATTGAAACGTTTAGAAACTTTAATCTCCAAGGTACTATTTACATAACTCGTACTATATCTTTCACATCGTATGCAATTGCAATTGAATTAGAATTTGGTATGTGTAGATGAAGAAGAATCAGCAGCCGTTGATGGAGCTGAATCAACGGCTGGGATCGTGCAGAAGGATTTGTCTCCGTGGCAAGAGAAGCATGCTGTACTTGTGTTATCAAAAGTTAAGGTTAGGGCTTTTTATGCTGAAATTAGGGTTTTTAGGGTTTTGGTTTTGTGTAATAAGTTGTTTTTATGCAATTGGAATCAGATGCTTTTGAAATTGTTTACATTTAAACCGTTAAACCCCAGTTATCAGTTCGGGTTAAACTATTGTAAAATCCGACCGCTCCAGACAGTGAACATCCCTAGGTTATTAGAGAAAGTGACTGTTTTAGTGATTAAATAATAACTAACAAGAAGACAATATGCATAAGTTTCTTCACCTTTTTATCTAGTCTGAGGTCGAGCCTTATATGTGAAGCTTGTTTAGGTTTGTCGAGCCTTAACAAACCTTGTGCACTTTAAAGTTTGACCTTTTTTGGACTTTTATGTATTAATTTTACACTGCACAGCCGAGCTTTTGGCTCATTTAAGGTACTACAGGAGCTCAAGCCAAGCCTAGGCTCGTTTAAGGTTTTCTCAAAATATAAAAAAATAATTAAAAGCGTATAGAAATTAATTAATTAATAACAAACGAGCCGAGCCCAAGCTTGAGCTTGAGCTCGACTCGTTTACACCTTAGTGAGTAGTGACCTTATGCAATTGCAATGGTTGCTTTAGTGATTTAATAATAACTAACTAGAAGACGTATGCATAAGTTTCTTCTCCCTTTTAGCTTAAGAAACGGTCAACGGTTATGTCTTTTATAAGTAACAGATTACAGTTAAAGCTTTTATTGATGGATTCTATGTTGTGGATTGGATCCTCTCTATGAGTTTATAAGATCAATTGAAACTTTAGTTTCTTGATGAATGTGCTAAACATATAAAGTGCTTTTGGTTTTACAGGAATTATCACAACTTAGGTTTAGATTATGTCCCCGCTACTTGAAAGAACGACAATTTTGGAGGATTTATTTTACACTTGTGAAGAATCATGTTGCAAAGTAAGATCTCTTTTCTATACTTTTTTATGTGTTTTTTTTATTCTATAGTATTTTAACATTGTTCTACTCATATAGTAAGAATTATAAGTGTGAATAGTTTTTCAAAACTTTAACTTCATTCAGTTTAGCTGTTTAATATTTCCATTTTGATTTTCACATGTTTACATAATCTAAGAATAGTTATACATTCTGTATATAAATGATCTTAGTTCCTGCTTAAGGGTTAATCATTAAAGGATCACTTGACCTCCTAGCTATGCTAATATTTTTAGGATATTATATACTGTTTCATTTATATGATGTCATTTGAAAAGAACATGTGAGCATAGGCCCGTTTAGTGAGGAGAAAATGAGGTTGCCAATTTGGGTTGTGTTTCATTTCTAACACGTTAGCTGGTAAAATGAGAAAATTACTATGGAAATGAGTTACATGTTTTCAAACTTTAACTTTAAAGTGTGTTCTTTAATGCATACACCCATCTAAATTATTTATTAAGAAAACTAGATTATCATTGATACCAAACTTTAGAACTCCAACACATATCCTGACACTTGCGAGAATCAAACCTATATAGGTTTAGTGTCCTCCTGCTCGAGACACTGACCATAAAACCACCATGAGTAGATAATGATATTCCAGGGTGGGTGTCTATGGTAATCAAAAGATCAAGATCGAATGAGTTGTTCTAAACAATGCCTTCTTGAGATTCGTTTCCACTCAGAGTGGGAAATCATCATCTTTATCTCCATCTTCCGGACGTTTCTGGTTAGCATCTCGAGCAGGACACCGAAGCTATAGACATTTGATGTATACGAGCGTTGGGAACCCCAGTTTGAGTTATGAAGCTTGGTATCAGGGAGATGTGTAAGATGGACAGTTCTCAGTGGGGACTAAGCCCACGACAGGGATGCCGACATCCGTATCAATTAGGTCTACGAGTATGTTGGTGTTTTTTTTTGTTTCTGTGAGTCAACATTGCGTGGTCTCTGATAGAGTGGATTTGGGCGATTACTCTTGCACTGCATTCTTGAGTTTTTTTATTTAAGGGATTGGAAAAGAAAAGATAAGAAAATTTTTCTTTTTTCATTTTTGAGTTTTTTCATTAAAAGAAAAGAAAGAGAATGGAAGGGAAAGTTAAGCCTTTTTTCCTTCAAAACTTTCCTGCAAAATATGGCCGGATTGTGAAGGAAAGTTTATATCCCATTACCATATTACCAATTTACCCTATCTTAATTCTTTTTTCCATGTTGCTATGAGGACATAATTGTAAAGTTACAATTTTTTTCCCATCTTTTCCTTCCAATCTAACTCAAGAATTTAATAAACACTTTCTTTTCTTTTCTTTTATTTTAACTCGAGAATGCCTTTTAAGTATATAATTTCTTTTCCTTTCTTCCTCTATCCAATCTTATCATTTCTTTTCCTTGTATTTTAAACTCGAGAATGCAGTGTTGGAGTCTCTGGGTCTCTTATGAATTATGAATATGATATTCAAGTCAAGTGGAGTTCTACTAAACACGTTTATTGTGATTTCATGCAAATCTTTACAATCTACTTTCACTCACGTAATGAAATGAGTAAAACTATATATATATATATATACAATTCATTATCATTTTTAAAGTATTGAAGTGGTGGTTGTTTTGGGTTAACACAGCTCAACTCAACTCGTTTGAAATCCTACAAGAGTTACACATCTTTTGACAGAAGTTTGTATTAAAAAAAAGTAAAAAATTGACATATTTTGACACCAAATTTATATTAAAGAAAATCATAAATTTAGGAGGGAAAAAAATGGTCAGTTTGATACGATTCATCAAGTTTAGACTCAATACATAATTACCTTTTTTTACCCGTCTAGTTTGTTACCTCCACATAAGACAAGCTTGCTTTTAGCAACAAGATGCTCGCATGCACACTAGACAAATAGTGTGAAAACTACATATGTATCATGCAAGGGGTCATTAAGCTAGGGCCGTCAAAATAAGCACTCGTCTAACTTTTAAAGTTTCGTGTTTCTAGCACATACGATATATGTAATAACAAAAAAGGGCTGCTGAGTTTTTCTTCTTATAAAATTGGGATTATTAATTGGCCTATTTGTCTTGACTCTTGAGAAAGTCAAACGAGCGAGCTCACCTCTGCTTGAAGTATAAATGACCCAGCTAGACTTGGCTCGTTTATATTGAGCGAGCTATCTGAACAACCCTACAAAGACTCCATATCCGATCTTAAAAGCATTTTTGCTCCAACTTAAGAAGTGTTAGAAATATTTTTGCTCCAACTTGAGGAGTGTTGGAAGCAAACATTGTAACAATAGTCAAAGAGTAACCGTAAGATAGCAAAAATCTTAATTCATAACTGTAGATAGCAATTATATTAAATGCCTTGCTTTGACAATGTACTCTTGTATGTATATATACAACTGATTCTATGATTGGATGGATATACAAAATGAATGAGTTAGATGTATTTTTTTTGTTATGGATTAACATTTTTGCTATCTTGATCGTCAGGTACGAGTTACATGCCATACGATTAGAGAAACTTAAACAAATTGCAGTAGAAACCAAAAAAGACCAGAATACAAGTGCATACGAAGTTGAAATGCTAGAAGCAAGAAAGCCAACGAATTTGGAACCTGCAACACCCCTTGAATAGATGGTGAATTGTTTTTGATTATCAAAGTGGAAAAATTACAAGGTAAATTTATTGATTTTACTATATTCTTGATACTTTTTGTAATTTTAGAGGTTACAAAATGGGCGCTTGGGCGGGCTAACTAGCTAGTCAAATTTTAATTTTTTGGCGCATGTCAAATTTCTTGGCTCAAAATGTTAAATCTTTTGTGTGTCTTAGTTTCCTTTTTAGGTGTTTTTTTGGTTTGTTCATTTGACTTGTTAAGAGACTTGGATTAAAAAAGTGCAAGGTGAACACAAGCGATAGGGTCCCAAGCCGAGGCGAAAAGTGCACAACGCAAAAGCGAATGCGTTTTGAATGCGTGGCGATCATTTAAAAAACATTTAATTTTATACAAACCACATTATGATACATATTAAACATGTAAAACATCAACATATATATCCCAAAATACCACAAGGAGCATAAAACAGTTTTCAGGTACCGCATTACTCGCCCAAAAGACCAAAAGCTGCATAAAAACAAGTTATTACCTACCAAATTACCCGGAAACGTGTTTTTGAAAAAAACACTACTAAAAAGTGTTTCAACTTTGAAAAAGTTTATAGCTAAACGAAAAGTCTACTATTAGAAGATCTCTTTGCTATCATCATCATCATCATCAACATCAACATCAATTCTGGATATCTCATCTTCTTCCACGCCATTGTCACGTACACCGATATCCTCTTCTATATCGTCATTAATCAAATGATGTACTTTACGACATGGTGGTACTCTAGGAGTAGGGCCGTGAAATTGGATGGAGCAAAACCTTTTTCTTCTGATATATTAGAATAAGTCGGTTCAGATGGCCGGTTCAGATGGTGCGTGTGAAGATGAGATATTCGGTATTGATGTTGATGACGAGATAGCAAAGAGAGCTTCTAATCTAGACTTTCCGTTTAGCTATAAACTTTAAAGTTGAAACACTTTTGAGTAGTGGAAACACTTCCGAGTAATTTGGTACTCGATAACTTTCTTTATGCTACTTTTGGTGTTTTGGGATATATATGTTGATGTTTTAGATATTTAACATATATTATAATGTGGCTTGTATATAATAATAAATAATTGAATGTTTTTTAAAATTATGGTCGCCTCGCTTTTTTAATCCAAGATCTTTACTGAAGTTAATGTAAAAAAATCTTAAGCTCTTTATCTATTTCACTTGGGCAGAGTTTGTTGTTTCTTGATTATATAATTAGAATGTGTGAAACAGGCTATCTTTTTAATATCATTCTAGTGTTGGCATATTATGGATGGCCCAATAATGTACAACTTTTGCTGCATAGAGTACAAGTCATCATAGCATACTTTTTATTTTATTCAAAAAACCATTGACCTTTACTTGTAATTTACAGGTTGTGGGTACTTCATGATACCAGTAAAGACTGAAGTGAAATTGCAAGTGGTTCACAAATGGACAAGTGTGGCACAGGGAATCTGTAAGTTATTGATCATGATATGCAACTGATTTAGAGTGCCTATTTTGATTCCCAAATAGGGTTTGACAAGCTACATTAGATTGCAGTAAAAGTTGTGAAATTGTAGGGGTAAATCTCACCTTTCTCACTGAAATTTGTAACTATATTTTGGCTGGATTATGTTCCTTTACAGTTTTCACATGTTAATTTCATCATTAAAGTGTACATATTAGTTTGCAGCCAAGAGTTTTAATCATTTACTGTCATATGCTAACTCGAAACACATATCTATAAGACTAAGGGGTGTGGGGGCTCCAGTAGAGCCAAGAACCAATAATATTATGACGTGTGGCAGAGAGAGAAACCGGATAAGGGGGGTGTTGGAGCCCCTGGTGGAGCCCCTGGCCCCTGGTGTGGAGGGGCTCCAGCGAATTTTTTTTTTATTTTTTTTATAAATATATTCAAACAATATATTATTAAAAAAACACATAAATTATTAAAAAAAACACACATTAATAAAAAAACACATTAATATCTAAAATTCAAATTACAAAAAAAAAAAAACATACTAAAATTGAAAGCCGGATGATTCTTGCGGCTCCGAATAAAACATCGGTTGGTGCGGTGAGAAACCCATAAACGTGTTCAATGAATCGTCGTCAAGATAATCTGAATCAAGGTTTGAGAACCAATTTCCAGCCATTTTTTTAAAAAAAAGTTGAGAAGATGAATTGATTTTGGGTGATGGTGTGAAGTTTTGGTATAAAAATGGGTGAAATGGAGTATAGTTTATATAGAAAATATTTATTTTTTGTTTTTTTCGGCTGGTCAAACACCCCAACGGGTGAAAAACCCTCAAAAATTGTGCCCTCCTCTCTCTCTTCTCCCGCTACCATGCTCACGGCTATCCAAAGCGCCTCTCTAGCGCCCCTCTAGCGCCTGGGGGTGCGAGCGGAGGGGCTCTAGCGCCCCCTTTGAAGCCCCCACACCCCTCAGTCTAAGCGAGCCAGGAGTTGATTTGTCTTGTGCTCACTTGTATAAAAAAACTCGAGCTGATTTGCTTGAGAAGTAACTTCTATAAGCAAGCCAGGAGTTGATTTGTCTTGTGCTCACTCGTATAAAAAACTCGAGCTGTTTTTATAGAAGTTAACTTTTAGCTGTTTTTATACCTTTACAAAAAGATCCAAAAGAAGATAAAACTAAAGATAAGGAAAAAAGATAAATAAACACTATGTTTGCGTGTCCATGTAATTGTCGCAGTTCTTAACATAATATTGATTTAGAAACAAGCATTACCCTACATATATCATGTATGAACTATTAAAAACATCTAGCATGTCAATAGATATGACACATAGAAATGAATAGATGTTTGCATCATCTGATATAGTAGTGCCATGCATGTGAGCATAACATAAATATATTTGAATGCCCAAGGTGGTGAGTACTGATGATGTGAATTGAATCTTAATATCAACGGCACACTAATTAAAGGGAGTCAGAACTGAAGGACTCTGGACCTACTCCACACTGGTAACCCTAACCTACACAACAAGGAAAACTCTATTTTTTTTACAAATTGTTTACAATTGTTTTTAGTAAACTTTTTTTTACAAATATGAATCTAGTTTAATAGTAGGGACGAGCTCGGTACCACTATTAGTAACGAAAATCCCTAAATATATGTACCCATACTAATACCAAAAATACTTGGTACAATACGGATACCTAGTACTATTCTGATCCACAACCTTAAAATGTCAGTACTAACGGTACCTGATTCAATACGCGTACTAGTACAATTTGCTCATCCATATTTAGTAGTTAACTTAGCTCACCAAGAAACTTTATTTAATAGGGAGGTCTTGAGTTCAAGTCCCACCTATGCCAAAAGAAAATAGGGGTTTTAAGTCGGGACTAATGGGATGGACTGATGTACGAGCTTCGCCAACCTATTACTCCACGATTCAACACTCGACGAATGGAGATGGTCGGGCAGGCTAATGGCGCATCAGTGATCTAAATGTCCGTTAAAAAAATGTTAACTTACCTCACGTGGTAGAAATGTTTGTTTCTCAATGGGAGGTCATGGGTTCTAACTTTATCATTAAACCTAAAAAAAAGTTTAGTAGTTACTAGGAATTGTTTGTGTTTACATGAATTTTGTGATTCTTATGGTTCTCTTATTTGAACCTTTTCATGTGTGTATGTATATAAAGCGGTCTCAATCTTTTTAAGGAACCTAAAGTGATTCTAAAATCAAAACTCTAGCTTTTTGTAAAATATTTTTTTAAGAAAACCTCATCCAGGTATACAGATTCTTTCAGCTCATTGTGAGTCTGAAATGAATTCCTAACGGTTGAAGCCACTTTTACATATGAGGTTTCAAACTTAAGCTTATTTCAATCAGATCGCCCCCCCCCCCCCCCCCCCCTTTAGATGTATACGTGTGTGCGTGTATGTTCACATGCTTGCAGGTAAAGAGAGTTACAATACCCTCACATTACGTATGTATGTTAATTTGCATGTCTGTCTGTGTATGTGTATGTATAGAGGATTTCCTACAACGTTTAAATTGTATGTTGACGATAGTATGTTCACCTGAAGTTCATAACAAAGTTCACTATCTAATATTAATATGTTGATCTTCTCTTGGAATAATTTTTTCTTTTTATCAAATAAATAATTAACACATAACGTACTTGGTCACCTGATGAAAACAACATCACATATCTTTCCACATATTTCTTCATTGTTTTTACTTGTCATATCCATTATACGTGCATTTGTTACAAGATGCGACATAGATAGCCACACGAATTGCCCCTCACCCTTGAGTACACGTTACGATCTCACGACTTGTTACATTTATTAGGATTTTAGGTTTTCTTACTCCTTAAGAGTATTGTACATGTATATATACATAGAAATTATATAAATCAAATATATTTATTTTTGTCTCTAAAAATAAGCATTGAAACTCAAAAAAATGTCTCATTTGTTCAACTTTATAATCATATTTAACTGATATCATGAAGCATTTTTTTTAAAAATTTCTCTATATCAATTAATTACCATATACAAACTTTTTTAGAATAACAAAATTACAAGTTTGTTGTTAAATGAGAAAAACATAAGGTACCCTAGCCATCAATCCATCATGGGTGATGACACATGAAACACATACAAAAGTTTCAGGTCATTATTACTTGAAAGGACACCAATATTTAAATTAACATTTATTTATAACACAATCACATGTGACTTATTTTCACAGGTTTCACCTTGTTGAAGCAAGACAACGGTGAACCCCACTTCACCAGATTAATTATGGCAAAACACGTACACCCGTACAATTGGTCAGAATAAAAAAAACAGTATTTTAACTATATACAAGTACATTTATACATATGAAAAATAAACGAGTTATGATTTCCATACACCTTAAAGAAAAATAGAACAGAAAATTTGTTTTTAGGGTGTATGAAACCACAACCCCTAAAATTTAGAGTTTGCTCCCGTTTATATATGAATAGTAGGGCGGTGAGCTCAGACGAAGCTTTAAATTTAGGTTCAAACTCGTTTAATTTAGACTTGATTTAAGCTTTTAGCAAGTCAATCTTAAATACAAACATGCGACTCGGCTTATTTAAAGCTATGTTATTTACTTAATTTTTGTGTTCAGTTAAAAATAAATATTATTATTAATTAAACATATTTACAAGTGAAAAAACAAAATTACCTCTTGTAGCATATGTACCAAAATCTAAGGATCTTTAAATCTGTACTCATAGGTGCAGAACTGCTCTTCACGTGAACTGTACAGAAATCTTGAAAATTAGCCTCCAATTCATGCATTTACTATTTTTATGTAATACATAAAGTTATTTCAGTTTTAAAGATTATATAGTTTATAAATAAGAGTGTAACCTGACTTAGTCGGTCGTGTAAAGTCATACCGTGATAGTTAAGATTTATAACCTTGTTTGAGACATCTAGTACAAGTATTATAGCAAGTACAAACACCATCTGACTTAATTAGCAAGTCGTGCTAAGTGATAGTTGAGATTTATAATACGTCTATGACAAGTATTGTATAAGTACGAACGGTCATCTGACCGAATGAGTTGTGTCATGTAGTAGTTAAGATATAGATTGTAGTCATTATAAATCTGGATGGTTGTACTCTTATGCTAAATAGAAGTGTGTCTAAACTTGCAAAATTACATACGGTTCCAAAATACAAGTGTTTTATTTATAAAATACAATGTTCTTCAAGTATGTTTTGAAAAAAAAAATATATGTAATTTTACACGTTTAGAGGAAGATATATACAATCGCGAAATTATATTCATTTAATGCGCAATATTTTTTTATCACATGTTTTAATCAAGAGTGGTCCGGACCACCATTGACCCAAATGATAACACATGAGACTTAAAAGCAATGTTGAAATTGAAATCTAAAGTCTTAAGGCAATTATTCATCACTTGCAAATGCAAAGATAGCTGAAACAATTAAACCTAACAAAGTTAACATTTTTTGTTCTTCCAAATCTACCCTACTAGGTCAGTTTGTTCCCTTTACATTACATTGAGAACCAAGGGTAAAAGCGGAAATTAATACACCAACACCCGTTATTCCAAGCTTTCGCAAATGTTATATATTCATCTTGCTTAATGAGATACTACTTTTACCCATTCGTAACATCCTTCAAGCGGCTTTTCATTCACAAAGTCAAAGTTGTACCTACATCAAAATAATGTTCTTCTGTTAATATGTTAACCATTGCGAGAATCGTTTTAACATTTAGACTATTTATCGTAAAATTACTAAAATTAGATGTATACTTTAATATGCTAAAGATTTATTTATCGATAATAAGATAACAAGAGCATTTAGTGTAAATGCATATATGCAGGCTTTTGTATTCTTTCTTAATTCGGAAGAAATAAGGTAAAATCAAAAAAGAGTAAGGACAGACAAATAAACCGTTTTTCTTAACTATTTTAAATAAAGCACTATGTACGCGTGTTTATGTGTTTCTCACAGTTCTCAATATTGGTTTTCAAAACGAACATGCCCTTGTGTGTATATTATATACATGTATGTATATATACATGCTCAAATGAAAAAAAAAGAAATAGAAACACAGACAAGTAGCAAAAGTGTCATGTGTCTTGTATTTCTGTCTTCCCTCCATCACACATGTGATTTTAAACCCATGCCCATTTTATCTTAAAAACTTGTTTACACAAGTCATGTGATTATGTTTAATCTCTAATAGGCCAAAGAATAAAACAAAAAAAATAGGCATGAAATTTGGGACCAAAAACAGGAGTCAACATGACCCATATGAGTAATGAGCCCATTTACTTAAAATGAGTCTAATTCATGATATCTTTAAAAGAACAAAAAAATTTAATCATGTTTGACGTATAAATTGATTGCGTTAGCTGTTATGTGACCCTCTACCCGCCCATTTTTCCACATTAAGTGGGAATAAATTAAAAAGTTCAAGTAACGTACTTGTCAGCAAACCGTATTTGCTGTTCTTGCTCATGAACGGCAAAGAACTCTTCAATCTCATGTGCCAAAGGCATGCTCCTTGCGATGATATTAAAAGCTTCTAGATTTCTAGGCCTTGTGCTAGAACCGGGTGTGCTAATGACATTAAAGTCCTTTACTGAGTCACAAGGAGTGCTTTCTCGAGTGCTCCTGTTACAACAAAGTATCAGATTCTCGAACCAAGTACATGTAAAATGACCAAACTACCCTAGCTCAGTGTAGTCATTAACTGTGGGTGTTCATAAACCATCCAAACCGTACAAACCAAAGCAGATCAGCCGAATCAGCCAATTTTGAATTTATACATTTCAGTTTTGTCGGTTTAACAGTTCAGCTGACGATTTGAAACTTGTAACCGACCATTTAACCTTATTATTTTGTTTATACTTTTCCTTTTAAGAATATGCAACTTATGTGTATGCTCTATATTCATAAACCATCTCGAGTCAAGTATTGTTTGTGTAATGCATTTAGCTAACACGTCTCGTGAGGGGTACTGAAGAGGTAGGTCCCAGCAGAGCCCAGTTGGACCCGCAAGACTCACCTTGAATAGGGACGTCTGCGCAATGACCAACTGCTCCAGCAGGACCCACCATGCTCAGAGAACCTTACGCGCAGTACGCCAGCTGTACCCGCAGGGAAAGCCTCCCAATGGTGAAGTACCCCGCCTGTTCCCGCAGCTGCGGATACAAGCCATCAGGGAAGGCTACCCGCACTAACAGCAAGGCTACACGCACAAGGCATTCGCTACTTCAGTAGTCACATGAAGGAATGAGCAAGGCGGGAATACTCCCGCCTAAATGAGCCAGTCCGTATGCTTCTGGAAGGTCTTTCGTACTATACCTACTAAGGTATGGGCGGAACAGACAATTTGACCAGAGCAGCCCATGAACCAATCACAGGGTGACAGCTCACCGACAACAATACGAGGAGGAGCACCCTCTAGTACTGTTTGTCACTATTAGCCGCTGCCTACTCACCAACCCTTACGATGGGACGTGCGCAGCCTACAGTTGGTGGAACAGTGCGTAGCCGGCAGTAAAGGAACAGTATACAGCCGACCTCGTTACTGTTGGCCGTAGCCTATCCACCAACCAGCATGGCCTGTGTGTAGTCCACTGTTGGTAGAACAGGAATACTATTCAGCCGGCTGTACCTTCTAGGAAACCTACCTTCGGCTATAAATACTCCAACACCTTGGAATGGTAAGGACATCATCTGATATCTCAATCTTATCTAGCAATCTCTTAATATACACTTATATTCAGAGCAATCTAGTCTGATTCTCACGCCGGAGGGTGGTCACAAGGAGGAACCCCCCCCTTCTCAGTGACGAGCTTACGGTGTCTGTTTTGCAGGTCCTTTGAAGAACAACCTTCTCTGCTGGACCTCATCCTCGTGGGAAGCATTACTTAAACCCCAGATTATCTATAATCTGCCCAGGGTTCACTTAGTGTTTCTTCAGGTACTTTTGTCTTTTTTGTCACCAAGCCTGACAAGAACGCCCCTCACGTGGAGTGCACAGTTAAACAGGATAATAGAATAAAATGACAAATTTTGGAATCCAAAATGTCTCTCGGACGAATAATAAAAATGGTTTAAAGTGACATTTATGTCAAACCACGTGGACGAAAACAGTACGTAGCTCCAACCATTTTCATTTTTATTTTTGTTTAACAAAAACTAACAAGTTCATAACTTTTTATCTTAAAAACCCGAACCCATCCAACCAGACTGGTTTGATTTGTCGTATCTGAAACCATAAGTACCGGTTTAGCTTAGTCTTTTCACAGAAATCAGCCAAACCGAAATGTGGTCCTAACCACAGCCCATTATTATCTTAAATAGGACAATATTGCCTGATACCCAGGCAACAAGAAGTTGAGCAGATATGGAAAGAGAAAACAGATGATATTAAATGAAAGATTGTGGGTAGATCTTATCACCTATACAAAACAAATTTAGAAAACACTTTCTCTTCTCATACCAATTATTTTAAAACTACCGACAATACTGATATGTTTTTAATGTTTACCGACACTATTTTTCCATATGGACTAGAATCCTCATTGACCCATCTGTTTGAATCTTTGGTCAAATGTTATTAGCAGGGTTAATATTTAATAATTGTCATGTAGCCAAATGTAAGACAAACATTGTTGGATTTTGTCACCTTTTTCTAGTTTTTTTAATAACCAAAATGGCATGCAAAGTGTTGCCTATCTAACTATTTAGCAGGGTAATAGACCATTAGTGAGACTAAGTTTTCAAACAAAGATATTTTTACCAGTGGTATCAGATATGAAGGTGCTTCAAAAAGCATTTTCATCCGGTACATGTGCCAAGGCCGCTCAACTTTAAAAAAAGTGAGCGGTCTCTTAGATTTGAGATATTAAAACTCTGTTAAATTTAAAGGACTAAAAGTTTACATGGGAGCCTCTTTTTAAAAATAGTTTTCACTTAAAACCAGTTTTTTGTTTTTGTAATTTAGCTATAACCCACATTTTATCTTCAAAATACTTGTTTATTTTACAGACAAGTTATTTTGAAATCATTTTCTAGATAATTTTAAAAATATTATTTGAACTGTATATTTCTTTGTGAATGTGGAATAAAACAACTAAACAAAAGCATATGGTTCTTATCTAAACAACTTTTTGAAAATAAATGAAGGAGCCAAAAAAACTAGAATTGAAAGGACTCAAAAAGTATAGATTGAAGCCTCTTTTCAAAAAAGGATTTTCATTTAATAATTAATACCATTGTTTCCTAGGTGGTATGGGTACTTATTTTATAGACTTTTTATTTCTTTCTTGATTAAGACAATATCACAAACTTAGATAAAACAAGCAAATTGTTTTGAACTAAAACAAACATATTTTATTATTTTGTAAGAAAGATCCGAAATTAATACTTTTATTACCCCCAAATTAAAACGATATAGCCTTCCAAACAAAAGAAAAAACCTTTAATAAAAATACCTATAACCCAAATAAAATCAAGATTTTTTTCTTTTTACATGCATATAAAGTACATATAAAAACGACCAATGAGATAAAACCCGGGCGTTGTGGCGGGCGCAAAATTTTCCGGTTTCTATTTACTCGCTATAATAAACAAAATATATATCCAAATATATAGTCGTAATATAACAAAAAGGGTGTCAAAAATCGTCTCTTTATTTCTTTTTATTATGTAACATGCAAACCAGCACGCTACGATGAATACCAAACAAATGATAGACCAAAAAAATATAACGTCTCGGTTAATTAGTTAGGTTAATACGTGACTTACTTAAAAAAAAGACAACTTACTTTTACACGCTATAGTAAACGAAAGTGAAAATCCAAAAATATAACCGTAATATAACCAATAGCATCGAATATGTGTTCGTTTTGTTGTTTTTTGAATTATTCACCAGAGACACAAACTTCTGCAATTGTTATTTTTAGAATAAAATGTAGTTTAATTGTAGCAAAAATATGCAAAAAATAATAGAACAATAAATCAATTAATATAAAATATTCTGGGGAAAGTTAACGCGTAAATTAAATTAACGTGTTAATTTTACGAAACAGTTGGTGCAATTTTATATACCAATTGTGTAATTACGTAGCACGTTAATTTAATTTATATTTGATCCAAATTCATAAATTCATAAATATAAAATATAAAATAAAGAGTAAAAAAAATAATAATACCTTTCTCTGGCATCAAACTCCAAATCATTTTCTCCAAAACACCCTTCTTCCTCTGTTTCTTCACCATCTTTCATCTGATCCTTAACCGAACCCGACCCGACTGAATTCGGGTTAGGGTTTTGCTGTCTGCAGCACGTTACCCGTCGTGAAATTGGCTTCTCTAGCTTCCGGCTGCGTAATTCGAGATACGCAGATTCAGAAGGGTGTTCTGCCGCGGGTGAATTGGAAGAAGGTTGAAGCTTCTGCAAGGCTAGGGTTTTGGTTTTGGCTCTGGTTCGAACACCGAGTGATGAAGCATGAGTAGCATCCATCATGGGTCCGGTTAATTTGGGTTTCTTGATGTATTTGCCCATTGATTTCAGATTGAATGAGTGTGTGTTGTGAATTAATTAATTGATGATGCTCTATTTGTTTGATGATCACTGCTACCATGAAAGTCTTCACGTTCTTATTAAGGACACGGAAAAGATGGTGAGTTTTAGAGAGAGAGAGAGAGTGTGTGTGTGAGATTAAAAGCAATATTTGTAGTAAAACTGTTTTCTTTCTTTTTCTATTTATTTGCTCAAATGTTGTCACAATATTATTACCTTTTTATTTTTATTATAAATAAAGACGTTCGTCAGATAATTCAGCGGTTTTTCTGTATATTTGAAAATAAATTATAGTATATTGTAATTTTTTAATTTCTATATGTTTTGTAAGTAGTTGTGAATGGATGTATAAAAATTTAGTATTTAACTGAAATGAGTGACAAAAGTACAATGTTTTTTTTTTATTTTGAGATAAAAGTTAGGATGTGAAAGCTCTCATATGTGAGGAGAAAATAAAGGTTTTTACACACATGATGGGAATGAATGTATAAAAATTTAGTATTTAATTGAGAAGGAGAGACAACAATGTGATGTTTTTTTTTATTTTTTATTTTAAGATAGTAGAAGGAATGTGAAGGCACTCACATGTATGGACAATATAAAGGTTTTTATAACTATGATTGGTTTCCTATGTTGGAGACTACTCGGTAAATGTAGATAATTAGGTGAGTCAATAATCCGTTAATGATAAACTTAATTGTTAAAAAAGAGAAATATTTGGTTTAATTTAATTTAATGTATCTAGTTAATGTTTACATTAATTTCTTTTGTGGAAAAAAAGAGAATTTAATTATTTATGTGTTGTTTGGTTAACCTATTATATTGTTTGGTATGCACAAGAATATGCATTAATGAAATAATAATGACAAAATTATCCTACCTTAAAATAAAGAAAAATTACCAAAATAAAAAATGTTAATGCCAACGTCGATCAGGTGGTGCCGGCGGCAATAGTGGTAGTCAGGTAGCAACGGCGGCAGTGTTCAGATGATGGTGTTGAGAAAGTATGATGAAAGATTGATAGAATTAAAAAAAAACATGACGTGCGAATAAATGGTTTTGATATAATAAAATTTATTATGTAATTGTTTATTTTGTTCAATTGACCAATCAAACCATTTCTTCTCATTCTCTCATAATTATTCATTATATTCCGTTTGTTATTTTTCATACCAAATACTACCTTATACTATTTAATGCTTTCATGATACGTAAATTGTTTTTCAACTACTATAGTTATTTTCTTTAAAAATCTTAGAACTGTATATTATTTAACAACTTTTGTGAATAATAAAAGTAAATTAGCTACTGTTTCATAACCATTATAACTTAACAATATAATTCGTTCAAACCTTTGATTGGATTTTTGGAGTTTGCTACAAATAACACCAAGATAATATATGGTTTGCATACCCTTACAATACCCATATTGATTAATTAAGAAGTTGCTTATTTTACACAGAGATAAAGTTTAGTTTGCATATATGGATGACACAAGATGGCACAAATCTGGTTGACCTCAGTTTAATGATAAGTGATGGATCATGATCCTTGACTCATTAGTTCCCCGCGGAAGGTAAACGTTGATCAAAGAATCCGTAGCCAAACATTGTACCATGAGAATAAAATACAACAGTATTATAAAAAAAAGGTCGGATCATACTAAAAAAGGAAAAATCAACTGATCATATAAAAAATTAGATACAGTTTCCTTGTAACGTAAGTGATTTTGATATATTTGAAGCTATACAATATGTCCCGAGAATAAAATACAGCAATATAAAATACGTTTAGATCGTATCAAAAAAATAAAATAAGGTGTTTATGAAAGAGAATGTGTTAGGTTCCTCTATTCTCAATAGATTTTAGAGTGAAAGCTCAAATGAATTTATATAAATTACTTAAAGTGTTACCAAGAAATGAGAAATCCAGGGTAGCCCTAGACATAAAAATGCATAAGATATTAGAAAACAATATTTAAAAAAAGTCTTACTTAATTATAAAACTAGATATCTAGAAGATCAAAGTAAAACAATATTTAACTTGAAAAAAAAAGCCGAGAGATAGGAAGATGTCTATTAAAGACTACCACCAAAATATATATTTGTTAAGTCTGTGGTAATATTATTTATTACTCCATGTTTGGTATTTAACAAGAAAACAATATATTATATCAAGGAACGTGTCTAGAAAAAGAAGTAGATTTTGCAGCTTGGACTTGTACGAGAGATTTGTGGGTTGTATTTGTTGTTCGGAAGATTCAATCAATATAAGCATTAAAATTAAAATTTTATACGAATTTGAAAACTATATATGCCATGCAAGTAAATCTAAACTGACACAAATACATCCTGTTTAACCTGAAATTAATTTTATTTCACCCTTTTCATATTAAAGTTATAAATTAATATAAACAACAAACGTGAATAAAACATTTAAGTGATACTCATGTGGTTTTTATCTTCGAATTTTTAGTCGAAAATGGCCACCCATATTAAGTTTTGACATAAGTATACTTTTTAAAATTAATGGAAGTGACAATAAATTCATTAAACAACCTGAACATAACACGTTTGGTTAAGGTTAAACATGTACTCCGGCTAATTAAACATGAACATATGATTTTATATTTTCTTTTGACCGGCCAATGATTTTAAAATAGGTTACTGATTAAATTTATTATATCAGTATACACACATCTTTCGATCCGAAAAAAACTTTTACCTAAGTTTTATTAGATTTATATGTTAATAATAATGAATGTTCTTTTTACAAAAGTTATCATAGAGTTAGTAATTAAATATTTAATTAAATATTATAAAGTTAACATAAAATATTCAAGTAATAAAGTTGGCAGTTCTTTTTTTTTGAATGTTAAAGCTTTTCTCCTACTATTTACATTATACCGCCAATGCCAGGAATCAAACCCTGAACCTCTCACCCAAAGGCCAAAGCCTTTACTTTATTCAAGTAATAAAGTTGGCAGTTAAAATTTCAAATACTATAATTATGTTGTACGGAGTAATATAATGAATAAAGAATCAGAATGGAGGTGGGTCCAATTATGTTGTACGGAGTAATATAATGAATAAAGAATCAGAATGGAGGTGGGTCCATTGATTAGAGAGAGAGTGAGAAAGAGCTCACTCGTGCTCATGAATAGTTAAATTATATTGAAATATATTTACAAACGTCTAGTGGGCATCGAATCCTTGATACAATCAAGTATTTTAAAAGTAAATAATCTTTATCACAACACCAAATGGTCCAGGGTCTCATGAATAGTTAAATAAAATACATACGGCCAAATGAATCATCTGATTATATTTATTTCATCACCGAAAGAAAATTCATTATAGATAAGAAAATCTTCTGACACAACATGTATCCTGAAATCCATGTTTTTTTGTTATATGTGGGACTTAAACTCAAGACATTCTCGTATTTATAAAAAAAGCATTTGGGTCATTCGGTGTAACTTTTGTCTCATGAAAGACTTGAACCCAAACTCAAGACCTCGTCAAAATGTTAATTAAGAGAATATATAAACACATTAACTTTGTTGATGTATTGTAAAAACACAAACAAATTTGTTTAATTGCTACTATGTAAATAATATACATATGTGCAAATATTGGGTATGTAAAGGCACATAATTTTTAAAATATATCATTAATAAAAAAAAAGTTGAATGGTTTAGATTTGTTTTATCGTGCTCGCTAAGATTTTGTAATTTGATATTATTTGACCTACCAATCTTGTGAGCTTCACGCCTTGACGTATTTTTATTATCTATAACTTCAAACATATTTATTTGATAACGAAATATTTAAGTACACGTTATCTTAAAGAATGTTTATTACAATATATGATGTATATAAAAGAAATTTTATATATTCCTAATTTAGTAACTTGATTTGGACTAAATTATGTTGAGAATGATGAATGTTTTATGATCGGGCTGTAATTCAACAATTATCATTACTGTTAGCCATAAATTTGAAATTTTGGAAATCTAAAATTTTTAGTTGCTATGTAGTTTGTTATCAACAAGATCATACGTCTTTTGTATGTTTAAAGTTGTTATAAAGCATTTTATAGTCCCTTTTTGTGCTTGCTAATGATGTTAACCAAAAGGAAAATACAATCAAAGGAAAGGTATCTACTTAAAGCACAAATGACTTCTTTTTTTTAAGAGAAAATATTGATCATGTTATATATAACACAAACCGAACTACATCTGGATACTGGATAAGCGAGCAACAAGCTGCGCCGCTATCCCCTTTTGAATCGCAAAGCCTATTCTACTAAACATAAATCATTGGTTCCTCGGGCTCTACGAGTCACTGTGGACCACCTTCTGCACCCGCTCCAAAAAGCGAACCGCCTCGGGAGCTAGGGATCCAAAAGTGTCGAAGGCAAATGGAATGAACACGTGCTGATTCTCTAAACACGATGTCTCATGCTTAGCAACCTTCTTAGACTCCGCTCTCAAAACTACGAAGCCACTGCCTCTCAGCCCCACCAACGGGGACACCCTAGTGAGGTCAACACACCCATGCTTACCCCCTGCCCAGCCAAACACAAGAACATCCACAGGACGCAGGGTAGATCTTCCCTCACGCAGATCAGTCAAAAAGTTAACGGGTGCCACTTTCTTGGCTGAGATCCCGGCACGTCTAAGCACATCCCATAACACATCTCTAACCCAGTCATGACGATACTTGAATCCCGGCAATTCCTTACAGTGGAGGGCATGCTCACCGATTCTATCCAAACAAGCTTTTTTACAAATGGGGCATAATTCATCTGGAGGGAAAGGGGGAATCATAAGCCGGTATTTAAGGATGGCTCTGTATTCAACTGCCGACATCCGTTGCCCAAGACCTTCAATGGGCACAACAGTCAAAAAATCCTGGGCATGAGCCCACTTGAGACAAGCTAAAACTGTCTTTTGTCTCGGGGTCATATCGAATCGCTCCTCCAAATCATGTACGTGTTTACCATAAAGAGCACTCGCCAAGGTTTGTTGAGGTTTCTTGGGGGCGGTCTCCTTATCAGTAAAACCGCCTATATCAAGGATCGGGAGAGTTGTTCCAATATTACCAAGTGCAAAAGAGTAGTCAGGATCTACCCCCGTAACACCAACGTTTCGCAGGACGTGGTCCTGCAATTTCCACGACTGAGACCTGGAAGCCACAAATGCATATGCGGAGACATCCTCACCCGAGAAAATTCCTAAGCCTCCGCAACGCATAGGGAAGGAAGCCAACCTCCACTGGAGGTCCCCAAAATGCGGTCCTCCACACACAACAATATCTTCAATTGCCCCCCGCAGGCCCGCATCAAAGATGGACACAGCCTCTTTGACATGTTCAGGTTGACAGGTCCGGAGCCCAAACACTAACTTAGCAACCCCCATGCACGAGCGTAACAAAAGGAGCTCACTTTGGGGGTCCCTCAGGTCCGGCAGGCGTTTCATAAGTTCAACCGCTCTCAAAGCTCTTTTAGTTGCCAAAGACCGAATAAACCCTGCATCCCGACTAACCGCTCCCCCCAAGAGTTTAACTCCCATCGCAGGCATGCTAATCTCTCCAGGGAATAAACCCGACACTTTCTTCGAATCATCACATGACGGCCAAAAAACCTCTGTTTTTCGAATATTAAGCCTAAGCCCTAGAGACGCCCCCTCTGAGCGAATAATGCCCAACGCTCTAGCGACCTCCTCAGCCTTACCAATAATAGTGCCATCGTCTAAATACCAAGCATGGAAGGGCAAGGAACAGGCCCCCTGTGTAACACCCCGACCAAAGGCGGATTATACATCGGGGCGCCACATATTGTTTCATTACTCGTGACACTATTGGGTGTCAATATTTAATAAATACATTCATTCGCGCACGCGCAGGGTAAACAAGATAACATAAATCAACATATTATAAGGCAAAATATTAGAACAACAAATAACTTGTCTTGATACATTTTAATCTAGGTCCAAAATAAAGAAAACTTCCTATGTGTCCACAAGCTCCAAAACAGCTACTGCAAACCTGAACATGTGTTAAAATCAACGTCAAACACTTGCGTGTTGGTGAGAAATCAAGTTTAATACAATACATAGATAACAATAAATCTGCGCGCAACACGTGTATGTCTGGTGTTTAACAAGGGTGCAATCAGATTGTGATCAAGCCTAGATAGATCATAGCTCATAGTTCATAGTTCAATCCGTGCTCCCAATTGAGCACAAAAACGAGAAAACATCTGTGCAAGTGTAAACAAAGAAAACCGTAAACGATAGGTCTCCCGTGTTCATCTAATGGATCCATGAAAACTTCGGAATAGGCCGAACAAAGCGGTTAATGATACACACATACAAATAAACAGCCAAGTAAACGTCCTCAACACATGGGATACTGCGCGACTAAAGTTCATAAACAAGTTTAAGACTCTAAGTTTGTACGAACACATGAACATCCCAAAACATTAAAAGCAAAAAGGGATTAGGTACGAGATTACTCACTTGATAAACGATGCGGTGTAAGATAAAGCAAGAACCAACTTTAAACAAGCACAAGTTAACCTATAAATAAGATTATTGTTTTAATGATTTGATTTAAGTCTTGATTATAAGTTAGCATAATTAATAAGTAAATTATTATATATAATATATATTACCGAAAAAGCAGGGCAGAACAGGGAGGAAGACGGAGGCAGAGAGGAAGACGGCAGAGAGAGCAAGGGGCAAGAGAACAGGAGAGATTAAGTGTTTTGTGTGTGTAGTGTTAAGAAAATATTACTATTATTATTTATAGAGAAAACCCTAGGAGACACAATCCCTAGAAAAGGGGAAAGGATCTCAAGACAAACAGAACAAGACAAAACAAAAGATAACAAAAGATATCAAAAGCAAGTAAAAGATATCAAAAGATATGGCAGCTGCAGGGGGCAAGATAAAGCTGTCAGGGAACAGTAAAAAGCATGGGCGGGTTAGATAAAGGTACTGGTCAAGCATGGCAAAAGCAGATCTCAAAAGATAATGTCAGTCACTTTTTCTGCCAACCAATGGGGTTGGTGCGTATGCTGCGCCGAAAGTAACTTTTCAGACATAAAGCAGATTAGGTCAACAGCTCAAAAGATAAGACAACACAAAAGCAAACGGCTAGATTCAACAGAAGAAAACTCAAAGGGTTCAGCGCGAGAAGGCTAAGGCGCGAAGGCAGACACAGAAGGTCAAGAGAGCGCGAGTGCGAAGGCAGTCAGAAACAACCTTAACGCGTCGCGGAAAGAACTACATTTCTAAGCGCGTCGCGGGAAGAATCATATTTCTTAGCGCGCCGCGGGAGGAACTAAAATTCCTAGCGCGCCGCGGGAAGAACTATAATTCTTCGCGCGTCGAGGTATGAACTACGATTCTTAGCGCGTCGCGGGAAGAACTACCGTTCTTAGCGCGCTGCGAGAAGAATTACAATTCTTAGCGCGCTGCGAGAAGAGTTCGTCTCGCGTATCGCTGTAACAGGTGGTCTTCACGCATGATTCCTTGCAAGGGGTCTGCGCAGACAACCTTAGGCGGGAAGGAACAAAAGAGTTAGAAGAAAAAGAGGGAAACAAGGCTTAAGGGCGGGACGGCGACAAGAGGGAAAAGAAGGCGGAAAGAGAGAAGGAGAGGGACGGGACGGCGGAAAGAAAAAGAGAGAAAGAGACGGGAAGGAAAATATATATTATTATTAAAAGTAAAAATATAAGTATAAATAAATATTAAATCATAAAAGAAAGAGATCGGGTCAGAGAAACGGGTACCTGGGTCGGGTCGGATCAGGGCAGATGTCACAGTCTCCCCTACTTTAAGAAATTTCGTCCCGAAATTTATCTCGAAGTAGGTTGCGCAGAGAACAGGTGCGGGTACTTGATCTTCATTTGATCTTCCCTTTCCCATGTAAACTCGGCTCCGCGCTTGGACTCCCAACGAACTTTCACGATAGGGATGCGACTGCGCTTGGTTTGCTTAACCTCGCGATCCATAATCTCAACAGGCTTCTCAACGAAATGCATAGATTCATCAACTTGAACTTCATCAAGTGGAATGTGAAGGTTCTCGTCAGCTAAACACTTCTTGAGATTGGATACATGGAACGTTGGATGCACATTACTGAGCGCGGGCGGCAGGTCAAGTCTGTAGGCAACTTTTCCTACACGCGCGAGAATCTTAAATGGTCCAACATATCGAGGAGTAAGCTTACCTTTCTTCCCAAAGCGGACAACACCCTTCCAGGGCGACACTTTGAGGAGAACAAGATCACCAACTTGAAATTCGAGAGGCTTCCGCCTACGATCTGCGTAACTCTTCTGTCGGCTTCTGGCAGTCAGCAGATGATCACGGATCTTGGCGATTTTATCGGTTGTCTCTTGAACAAGTTCGGGTCCTGTGATTTGAGCTTCTCCCACTTCGCTCCAACAAATCGGGGAGCGGCACTTACGACCGTAAAGTGCTTCAAATGGGGCCATACCAATACTGGAATGATAGCTGTTATTATAAGAGAACTCAATCAAAGGCAGGTGTGAATCCCAATTACCTCCAAAATCAAGAACACAAGATCGGAGCATATCCTCAAGAGTTTGAATAGTTCGCTCAGACTGACCGTCAGTCTGGGGATGATATGCCGTACTCATGTCCAAGCGAGTTCCTAGCGCAGATTGGAGAGATTTCCAAAAGCGAGATATAAAACGGCCATCGCGATCGGATATGATGCTCAAAGGAGTACCATGGCGGCAGATAATTTCCTTGACGTAAAGCTGCGCGAGATGCTCAACACGGTAGTTTTCACGAATGGGCAGAAAGTGAGCAGACTTAGTCAAACGATCCACTATTACCCAAATGCTATCATGTTTGCTTGCTGTCAAAGGTAACTTGGTAATAAAGTCCATCGCTATACATTCCCATTTCCACGTAGGACTTTCTGGTTGTTCGAGCAAACCAGATGGGCGTTGGTGTTCAGCTTTCACTTTAGAACAAGTCAGACATTTAGCTACGAACATAGCAATATCCTTTTTCATACCGGGCCACCAATAAGTAATGCGCAAATCCTTGTACATCTTATCAGCGCCAGGATGAATAGAATACCGAGATTTGTGCGCTTCACTCAGGATATCAGCGCGAAGATTCTCATCAAAGGGGATCCAGATGCGATTGAGATAGCAGAGAATTCCACTCAGATTAGGCACAAAATGTGCTTCCGCGCCACACGCTAACTCGGCGCGAAGGTTACCATTACTGATGGATGCGCGCTGCGCGTCACGAATACGCGATTCAAGGTTGCTTTGAATCGGCGCGAAGTGAAGCTGGGTGCGCGGCAAGATACAGTTAAGCTGGCAGGGTTTTCGGCTGAGCGCATCGGCTACCACATTAGCCTTACCAGGATGATACCGGATCTCACAATCGTAATCGCTGATGAGTTCGTTCCATCGGCGTTGCCTCATGTTAAGTTCCTTCTGATCAAAGATATGCTGAAGGCTTTTATGGTCAGTGTAAAGGATACACTTAGTACCATAAAGGTAGTGTCTCCAGATCTTCAAGGCAAAAACAACTGCACCAAGCTCGAGGTCGTGAGTTGTATAATTCTTTTCATGAACCTTGAGTTGCCTTGATGCGTAAGCGATAACCTTGCCTCGTTGCATAAGAACACAACCGAGACCTTGGTTGGATGCATCGCAGTACATGACAAAATCATCATTACCCTCAGGTAGCGCAAGAACAGGAGCTTCACACAACAAACGCTTGAGCGTTAGAAAGGCTTCTTCTTGCTTCGAGCCCCAAATATACGGTTTACCTTTGTGCGTTAGAGCTGTTGAAGGCAAAGCGATCTTCGAGAAGTTCGAAATGAAGCGCCGGTAATAACCAGCTAAGCCCAGAAAGGAACGGATCTCGGAAGGAGAGGATTGGCGTAATCCAGTTCTTGATTGCTTCAATTTTGGATGGGTCGACATGAATACCCATCTTGTTAACCACATGACCAAGAAACTGTACTTCATCAGACCAAAATTCACACTTGGAAAGCTTAGCATAGAGTTGCTCAGCTCTAAGCTTTTGCAATACCAATCGGAGATGTTGCTCATGCTCGGCCTTGGTCTTAGAATACACCAGAACATCATCGATAAACACGATCACGAATTTATCCAAGAAAGGCCTACACACCCGATTCATTAGATCCATGAAAACGGCGGGTGCGTTGGTTAAACCGAAGGACATGACCAAGAATTCAAAATGGCCATAACGAGTTCGAAAAGCAGTCTTCGGAACATCTTCATCGCGGATGCGCAACTGGTGATAGCCAGAGCGGAGATCAATCTTCGAGAAACAAGAGGCACCTTGGAGTTGATCAAAGAGGTCGTCAATACGCGGTAAGGGATACCGGTTTTTAATGGTGAGTTTGTTCAACTCGCGGTAATCGATACACATGCGAAACGATCCATCTTTCTTTTTAACGAACAACACCGGAGCACCCCAGGGCGAAGAGCTAGGGCGGATGAATCCTTTAGCAGTCAACTCTTGAAGTTGGCTTGCCAATTCTTGCATCTCAGCGGGTGCAAGACGATAAGGAGATTTAGCCACGGGGGAAGCACCAGGGACAAGATCAATACGGAACTCGACTTCACGAGCGGGAGGGATACCAGGAAGATCATCAGGAAAAACTTCAGGGAAATCACGCACAACAGGGATATCGCGAAGCTTCTTTTCTTCAGCAGGTTTAACCACATGGGCTAGAAATGCAATACACTTCTTCCGCATGAGTCTTTGGGCTTCGGCGCAAGACATAAGCTTAAGACCACTGGAGGGTTTCTCGCCATAGATGTGAAGATCACCGTTTTCTCGAGGAATGCGAATCAACTTCTTGGCGCAAATAACTTCGGCGCGATTATGCGAAAGCCAGTCCATACCAATAATAACATCAAAGCTTCCAAGAGGCATAGGGATGAGGTCAATCAGAAAATCGTTTTCGTTAAGGTTAAGCGTACAATCTTTAATCACTGAGTTTATTAAAATAATTTCACCATTAGCCAATTCAACTGAAAAATCTTCTTTTAAATCGTTGCGCGGTCGCGCAAGCTTCTGCTCGAAGGCGCGAGAGATAAAACTTCGATCGGCGCCAGTATCAAAAAGTACAGAAGCATAAAATCCGTTAAGCAAAAATGTACCATTAACTACGTCATTATTCGCTTGCGCTTGGTGCGCGGTTATGTTAAAAGCTCGTCCACGCGTTACTTGGTTTGAAATCTGGTTCACCGGATTCGCTTGTGTAATCTGAACTTGTAGTCTCGGGCACGCGTTCCGGAAATGACTGGGATCACCGCAGTTATAGCACGACCTGGGTCGTGGGTTTTGGTAGGTTGGTTGTGGGTTCTGCGGGTAGACTGGTGGTATTGGATTGGCGGGAGGGACTCTACAGTATTCGGTTGAGTGACCAACGCGGCCACATCGGTTACATTGTCGACACGGGGTCTGAGTTGGGTGGTGAAATCTACAGGTTGGGCAAAGGGGTTGGTTTCCTGTGTAAGGTTTCTTAGGAGGCGGGGCAGGGAGTGCTGGATTGGTTAAGGCATAGTTGTGGGCTATAGGAGGTGTTGGGTAGGTTGACAGTGGGTTAGGAGCGTAAACTGGAGGTTGGTAGATGGGTTGCTGGGCAATGGGTGGGCTGGTAAGCGCATAGGCCTTGCGCCTGCGCTTGAGGTTGTTACGGTTTGAGGGTTCAGGTTTGGTTTCTGCGGGTTCAGGGGCAGTTTTGGTGGGTTTGGTCTTTTCTGTTCCCCGCAGGAACAGGGTTCCTGCTCTGACATGGTTGTCGCTGAGCACAGCGGCCAACTCAATGGCGTCAGAGAGGGTTACTGGGTTTCTGGCCCATACAGAATCTTGAATTTCCATGGGGAGACCCCCAAGGAATTTCTCTATGGCTCGGCGGGAAGGGGTAACAAGGTGAGGGACAAGCAAACTTAGTTCATGGAAGCGCGTCGCGTACTCGCGCGCTTCACCGCTGTATTGCTTCAAGTTCCAAAATTCCTCCTCCAGGCGCTTAACTTCGTTGGGAGGGCAGAATTCTCGCGTCAAGAGATCCTTAAATTCCTCCCAGAGCATGCTGGAAGCAGCTTCTGCGCCACGCGCATGAGCTACTCCATTCCACCATGTAAGCGCTCTGGATTCCAGGACACTGGAAGCATACAGGGTTCGTCTGTCTGAGGGGCATTGGGTGTGGAGGAAAGTGTTTTCTATTTTCTCAAGCCACTGGAGCATCACGGTGGCTCCTTCAAGACCTGTGAACTTTGGAGGGTTACCCGCATTGAAGGATTTTATGTTGTAACCGGAGGTGTTGGTATTGTTTTGGCTCAAAGCTTGGGCTATTGCGGCGGCCATTTCCTGGGAACGTTGCTGTCTACGCTTGCGCGAGGCTTCTCTTCTCTGAAATCGGCGAGATAGCGGAGGCATTCTATAAAAATTTTAATTTTAGTTAATATCTTGGTTTTAACGCAAAGTTTTAATCTTATAAAGCTTGGTTTCGCGGAGTCAGTTACTGTCAAAAGTTAAAGTAAAATAAATGACCCTAAATGCAGACTTAATAAAGGTAACAAATTCGAATCAAGAATCGACAATTCATGTATCACCAATACTTTCCGAATTCCCAATTTAAAATATACGAGCAAACGAGTATTGAAGATTGACGATTCATGTATCACCATGACTTTTCAATCTTCAATATAAAATATACAAGAAAATGAGTATTGGAGAGTGACAATTCATGTATCACCATGACTGTTCAAGTCTCCAACCTCAGAACATAATCGTAAATGGGAATTGAAAATCAACTATTCATGTATCACCATGACTTTTCGGATTTTCAAACCCAACAAACGAATATGTAAGAAAAATCAATAAAAATCGAAATTCAACAAAAATCGAAATATCGCGAAATAAAACATAAAATCATATACTGCGCAGGTGCGAGCATATTCATAAATAACGAGTAATTAACAATAAGCGCGCAAACATGAGATTTCTCTCATGCGCGAGAAGGGACTCTTAGGTATTCTAGGCCGTTACGTCTAACCACCTATCCTAAAGTCAACGATCTCTGATACCAATCTGTAACACCCCGACCAAAGGCGGATTATACATCGGGGCGCCACATATTGTTTCATTACTCGTGACACTATTGGGTGTCAATATTTAATAAATACATTCATTCGCGCACGCGCAGGGTAAACAAGATAACATAAATCAACATATTATAAGGCAAAATATTAGAACAACAAATAACTTGTCTTGATACATTTTAATCTAGGTCCAAAATAAAGAAAACTTCCTATGTGTCCACAAGCTCCAAAACAGCTACTGCAAACCTGAACATGTGTTAAAATCAACGTCAAACACTTGCGTGTTGGTGAGAAATCAAGTTTAATACAATACATAGATAACAATAAATCTGCGCGCAACACGTGTATGTCTGGTGTTTAACAAGGGTGCAATCAGATTGTGATCAAGCCTAGATAGATCATAGCTCATAGTTCATAGTTCAATCCGTGCTCCCAATTGAGCACAAAAACGAGAAAACATCTGTGCAAGTGTAAACAAAGAAAACCGTAAACGATAGGTCTCCCGTGTTCATCTAATGGATCCATGAAAACTTCGGAATAGGCCGAACAAAGCGGTTAATGATACACACATACAAATAAACAGCCAAGTAAACGTCCTCAACACATGGGATACTGCGCGACTAAAGTTCATAAACAAGTTTAAGACTCTAAGTTTGTACGAACACATGAACATCCCAAAACATTAAAAGCAAAAAGGGATTAGGTACGAGATTACTCACTTGATAAACGATGCGGTGTAAGATAAAGCAAGAACCAACTTTAAACAAGCACAAGTTAACCTATAAATAAGATTATTGTTTTAATGATTTGATTTAAGTCTTGATTATAAGTTAGCATAATTAATAAGTAAATTATTATATATAATATATATTACCGAAAAAGCAGGGCAGAACAGGGAGGAAGACGGAGGCAGAGAGGAAGACGGCAGAGAGAGCAAGGGGCAAGAGAACAGGAGAGATTAAGTGTTTTGTGTGTGTAGTGTTAAGAAAATATTACTATTATTATTTATAGAGAAAACCCTAGGAGACACAATCCCTAGAAAAGGGGAAAGGATCTCAAGACAAACAGAACAAGACAAAACAAAAGATAACAAAAGATATCAAAAGCAAGTAAAAGATATCAAAAGATATGGCAGCTGCAGGGGGCAAGATAAAGCTGTCAGGGAACAGTAAAAAGCATGGGCGGGTTAGATAAAGGTACTGGTCAAGCATGGCAAAAGCAGATCTCAAAAGATAATGTCAGTCACTTTTTCTGCCAACCAATGGGGTTGGTGCGCATGCTGCGCCGAAAGTAACTTTTCAGACATAAAGCAGATTAGGTCAACAGCTCAAAAGATAAGACAACACAAAAGCAAACGGCTAGATTCAACAGAAGAAAACTCAAAGGGTTCAGCGCGAGAAGGCTAAGGCGCGAAGGCAGACACAGAAGGTCAAGAGAGCGCGAGTGCGAAGGCAGTCAGAAACAACCTTAACGCGTCGCGGAAAGAACTACATTTCTAAGCGCGTCGCGGGAAGAATCATATTTCTTAGCGCGCCGCGGGAGGAACTAAAATTCCTAGCGCGCCGCGGGAAGAACTATAATTCTTCGCGCGTCGAGGGATGAACTACGATTCTTAGCGCGTCGCGGGAAGAACTACCGTTCTTAGCGCGCTGCGAGAAGAATTACAATTCTTAGCGCGCTGCGAGAAGAGTTCGTCTCGCGTATCGCTGTAACAGGTGGTCTTCACGCAGGATTCCTTGCAAGGGGTCTGCGCAGACAACCTTAGGCGGGAAGGAACAAAAGAGTTAGAAGAAAAAGAGGGAAACAAGGCTTAAGGGCGGGACGGCGACAAGAGGGAAAAGAAGGCGGAAAGAGAGAAGGAGAGGGACGGGACGGCGGAAAGAAAAAGAGAGAAAGAGACGGGAAGGAAAATATATATTATTATTAAAAGTAAAAATATAAGTATAAATAAATATTAAATCATAAAAGAAAGAGATCGGGTCAGAGAAACGGGTACCTGGGTCGGGTCGGATCAGGGCAGATGTCACACCCTGCACCCTAAGGATGAGCGGATGAAGGACCAACGCAAAAAGAAGAGGGCCAAGAGGGTCCCCTTGCTGCAGCCCAGTAAAAGCCCCGATATGAGTATCCCCCACATATAAACGGGCGGGGCGGGCATATAAAAACTATACCCATGGGAAGATGAATGGACATATGCAGCTAACTTCCCTGAGAAGGGTCGTCCGATCCACCTCGTTGAAGGCGTTAGAAAAATCAACAGTGAGCATAGCCAGGGACCCATCAGAATGAAACGCGCTCAAAAATCTGTTAGCACTATGCAATACCGCTTCTGCCCCATTAGGGATCCCAACCCCGAATTGGAAATCCCCTAGATAAGCAGCCACATTTTTCCCTATTTTACGCATAGCGAATTTCGACACCAATCTTCTCCAAATGGCCCCCACTGCGATGGGTCTAATTCCATTGTCAGGCTTCAACAGGGGGGTCAACGGTGCCGAAGCAATGAACTCCGCTAGAATTTTTGGACAAAGCCCCCCAAGCCACAAGTTGACAACATCAGTGATGGCCTTTAAGAGCCCGGAGGCGGTCGGAGACCCCTGGCCACAGAAAGCGTCTAAAATATGTTGGGCCCGCAAACCATCCCTCCCACAAGATGTACCTTTCGGTAAGGTTTTAATACATTCCAACACACAATCACCGTCCACCTGCAAGGCTGGTTCCGATGGCATGACGGAGGGCATGGTCGGGGGGTCCACCACAGGATGTTTATCAATCAATGCTCTCAAAGTATCCCCCGGCAGGCACGACCCCAGATGAACACAAGACTTTGATCGCCGCTTTGTAATGGCCGTCCGCTACCTTCCGGAGGCACTGCTTGATATTACCCCCTCCCTCTTCTTTATGTTGGCAATCCCACATCACTGGAAGTTCAAGGAGCGGTAGCACCAACTCTTCTAAACCTGCCCCATCTTTCCAAACAGCCAAAGCCTGCATAATGGAGCTACATTGAAGCGATTTCCTGTTACCGGACCTTCGTTCTTGCCTAGTAGCCGGTTTGACAACACGTAACGTGCAACGAGGCAACAACAAAAGTTTAACCCAAGCCTCAATAGACCTCGGGGAATCCACCACTTTACGAAGCCCCCCTGACAAAGCCTGGGCAAAAGCCATGCGACACGTGGGCGGGATGCTCTTGACAGTGGCAATAGGAATGGCGAGACGCGCTCAAGGAGAGCGACATCTACCACAAACGTCTCAGACTGACCACTCCCAAGTTCCACCTGCGAATCGCGGGGTTGAGGGATCCCCACAATAAAATCAAAGTCGCCTCCTGCATGTGGGGTGCATTTAACAACTTCTTTTCCATGCAGACAAGGCCTATCAATGATTATATCAAAGTTGATTTCTTTAACAACTTCTTTTTTTGGTTGTTGAAATATAAATAATTTTATATCGCTTTATGATTTCTCGAATCAAATGTTTGAAGATTTTATATACTGAAACTGTGCATAAGCCCGTGAGTTCATAATCACCCATGCAAAGGTCTGGCTTATTAACTAAATATGTGTGGTGGTCACTATACTTCCAAAATAGTTATCTTCACTCAAATTCTTTGATTTCTTTAAGAAATATTACCCAAATTTCAAAATATGCATCGTGGCCAAAGACTTTAGAAACTATTTACATTACTAAAATTCAACACATGTTGAGGGTATAAGTGGGGACATGGTCCCAAAGAATAACTAGCAACTAAGATTCTCTAAGGCTTTTCACCTTTAATTTATTGGTGTTGGTGTCCAATAGCAAAGATAAATGAATGAATCAAGTGTTTGTGCAAATCTAGACCAAAACATATGAAAAACTAGAACTTTTCCAAATTTAGTAAAACACAATCATGGAACCTTAAAAACACAATACCCATATAACACACCTACACGAATCTGAGTATTCTACGTGTGATATTTAACGGGACTTATGTGACCCAGGAAATTAATCACACATACCGTTTATAAAGGGAATCATACCACTATCTTGGCTTGAAAAAATTATCTCAAAATTGTTAATTCGTCCTTAGGTAACATATCCTTAAGGGATCAAAAGTCTAGCAATAACTTGGTTTTCAGGGTTTTGAAAAGTAAAACACCCATTTCGCAAAAGGTTTCCACAATAATGTACATAAAGCTAACTTAATCCCTAAATTTCCTTCAATCATTAAATATAGTTATGGATTTGTATAAATACACAATTTACATATCTTGGCAGCTAGTGAATGCTTTGCACACATATTTACCCTTGGTAAGGCATGCTATTAGCTTTAGAACTTAGAATTAATGATTCTACCTAAGTTAAGGAGTACATACCAGTATGCAAGTATGATTTTGGCTTGGGGGTGTTCCCCTTGTGTATGAATTTCTTTGAAAATAAACAAAATTTATCTTGGAATGAACACTTTACACAAAGCTAGATTAAGAGAATGGCAGTGTGAGTTCTTTTTCAATTGGACAAATTAATATTAAAATGATTTTAAACTAAGATTTAAAAACATAAATCATTACCCTTATAAAAATACTCAAATCAACTCAAGAGTGTTTATACTTATCATAACAGTCCAACCCCAACTTTATCTTTTATCGTAAATAATGTTCATAACTTAACAAAAAAAAGTCTTTATATAATGCATGCAAGAGAAAACTCGAGTCCTGAAAACTTATGAAGCAAAACATTGATACTTTTGAGAGAGGAAAAAAGGATAATTATGGATTCCTCATTTCCATGTCTTTATAAAATACATGCAAGACCAAAAATATATTTTTTATTTTTCTATTCTAGTTTATTATAAGAGAAAATTCCCAAAATAGCTCATTTATAGAGTGTAGTTCCAAGTTTGTCCCCCAAATTCAAGTTTCTAACTTTGTCCCTTTGGTATCTCGTCGCCGGCGACATGTTAGCGAACACCGACGATGTGTTAACATAACATAGGGTTGACAATGCGTTATGTTGCTAACATAGGGTAGCAGCGATGCGTTAATGTTTAAAGCAGGGGTTCCACGATGCGTTAGCTGATAACGCATCGCTGCTACCCTATGTTAGCAACATAAACGTATCTCGTCGCCGGCGACACGTTAGCGAACACCGACGATGTGTTAACATAACATAGGGTTGACGATGCGTTTATGTTGCTAACATAGGGTAGCATCGATGCGTTATCAACTAACGCATCGCTGCTACCCTACGTTAGCAACATAACGCATCGCCGCTACCCTACGTTAGCAACATAACGTATCGTCAACACAGATTCCGGCCACGTGTCGTTATCCTATTTGTTTTAGTAACGCATCGTCGGTGTTCGCTATCATGTCGTCGGCGACGAGATATCAAAAGGACAAAGTTGGAAACTTGAATTAGTAAGGATAATCTTGGAAACACATTATTTAAATGGGCTATTATGAGAATTTTCCCTTATTATAAAGGAATAATTGTTTTAGTTTACACCATTTATCTTTTTCTGTTTAACTTATTTATAAAAGTTACTATTTAAGTTTTAGGGTGTTATGCCTCAATTTATGTTTTTATACATACTAGTTAAGTTTGTATATATAGAAGGTATGACTTTTTGTTAAAAAAGTTACTATTTTAAATTATTTATGTGTTCAACTAGACTCGATCAAAAATAATAATTTTAGGGTGTTATGCATGAAACATCTAATAGACAGTGTTGTTTTTGGACTAAAAACCATTTAATTAAATAGTTGGTATACTCTTAAACTAAACAAGCTGACTCCTCAACTCATTTAATAATTAATATTATATATCTAAGGTGCTGTTTGTTTTTGCAGACAGTTTGATTTCATCTGTTTTTATGTCTGCAACTGAAGATGTGGTCTGAAGATCTGCAAGCTGAAAATATAAGACTGTTTGTTTTTATAAGCTGATACTGTCTGCGTAACTGTCAAACTTATCTCACAAGATAGAAGTCATTTATTCAAGTTACATAGAAAATATAATAATAAAATTGTAGCGGCGGACGGTGGGTAGTGGCGATGGATGGTGGTGGTGGACAGTGGTGGTGGTAATGGACGGTTTTGGTGGGTGGTGGACGGTGGTAGTTGACGGTGATGGCGTCCGACAGTGGGTGGTGGTGGTGATGAACGGTTGTGGTGGGTGGTGGACGGTGGTGATTGGTGGTGGCTGTGATGGATGGATGGTGGTGGTGGTGGTGGCGGACGATGGGTAGTGGTGGTGGATGCTGGTAGTGGCGGCGGACGGTGGGTAGTGGCGGTGGATGGTGGTGGACGGTGGCAGTGGGGGATTGTGGTGGTGGCGTACGGTGGGTGGTGGTGGCGGACGGTGGTGGGAGGAGTGGATGAGAGGGTGGCTTCAAAGGGATAAGAGTATGATTTTTTTGCGAAGATGTTTTAAGCAAGATTTCTTTGCTTTTCTTTTAAGATGAAAGAAGATAACTTAAGATCTGTTTTAAGAAAAAAAACAAACAGTCTTCAAGGGTAATGTCTGCGCGCGTGCAGACATTAGCTCCCTTGAAGATGTTTGAAGAAAAAACAAACACCCCCTAAGACAATGTGTAGTCAAAACTCTTCACATATGAGCATTGTACGACACGTGTCATCCCAGTCAGTAATATAAAGTTTTGCAAAAAATGATGTAGTGGTAAAAAAGCCTCAAAACTCTCCAGCAATCAGTAGACAATTATTATTTTTTTAAATTCTTTTCTAAATCTTTAACTTAAATAAAAGAAATAAATATGGGACAAAAAATTTGATTGGCTAGAAGATATGATGAGAGGCGTTTTGTACATAACTCTCCATGTTAAAACTTACCTCATAACTTAGAAGGGGGCGATGCTCTTAGAGTTTTGAAAGAATTTTAGTGTAAGAAACGCCTCCACTACAGATAATCTAACAGCTGTGTAAGCTTAAAGCACTCCACCCCATCCTCCCCATTCTCTCTCACTCTCACTCTCACTCTCACTCTCACAAGGTATATAATATTTTTGTAAAGAACTCATAAACAAAAATCTTACAAAATAAGCGTGCTAATAGATAAGGGTTGCTAGTTGATTAAACTCAAAGATAATACTATCGATGTGGATGAGGTTAAACGTCTTTATTGTCACACCCTCACTTAGGGTCTAAGCGTGTGACCAATAGTTGGTAGAGATGGGCAAAAAAACCGGTTGGTGAACCGGTTCAACGGTTTAAACCGAAAACCGGTTTTTACAAAAACCGGTTATTTAAAAACCGGTTTGACCGGTTTAGTAACCGCCGGTTCGTATATCGGTTACAAGTTCTAGAGAAAAAACCGGTTACTGAACCGGTTATGAAAAAAACCTGTTAATTTTAAAACCGGTTATTATGAAAAAAACCGGTTATTAACCGGTTATTTTAAAAAAAAAACCGGTTAATTAAAAAAACCGGTTATTAACCGGTTCTAACCGGTTTCTAAACTGGTCCTAACCGGTTAGACCGGTCCGAGTTTTGCACCAAAAAAACCGGTTAATAAACCGGTCCGGTTATTTAAAAACCGGTTTTTTTCCAGGCCAAGAAAAACCGGTCCGGTTATTAACCGAACCGGTTTTTTTAAAAAAACCGATTTGTGCACCTCTAATAGTTGGTACCTGTTTTGAAAATATATCAGAGTTTTAGCGAAAGTCTTTAGTTTATAATAAACTATTAATTTGTATTTTGAAACATTAGTTTATTTATAAAATATAACAAATATTTGATTTAATATAAAGCTTCTCGAATAATAAATATTCAAGAGTTTGATTTTCAAACCTTTGTTTTATTTATAAAACTTTGTTTAAATATTGTTTGCAATATTTTAATAATTTAAAATATTGAGCTATCTCTACCTTGCGAGCATCTATCTCCATGAGTTGACTATAATTTCATGCTACCTGTGCTAACTTTATTTCCTGTAATATTTGGGGGGGGGGGGGGAATACGTCAGCGATATGCTGGTGAATCGTTAACTCTAAAAACATTTTATAAATCTTTCTTTGACTGACAAGATAGTTTTCATGAAACAATCTCAGCAGAAACGTCTATTATTTCTGGGATTGTGCCACTGCCATACACACACAATTACGGTTCTCCGGGAACTGATGCCCTTCGGGAACTGACGCCCATTAGGAACTGATGCCCATTGGATAACTTTTATTATGATCTCTAGTCTGCGGCCACGTAGCCTTGACTGATAGACTAGATTGATTATGTTTGGATCCAGACACATGTGTACTCGGTCTGAGTTGTTTTTATTTTCTATCTTGTATTTTAATAGGGATCACGTAATCCCGTAAATCTTTATTTGAGATAAACAACCCGTTTATCTTGACTGAAAAAGGTTTAACGTATTCACCTGTGACTGTCTGTTGTGAATGATGTGGTGACCTCGTTTGAAAACCTTTGTGAATGAATGATTGAATGATTGACCTATAATAAAATAGGTTTATATAAATACCCGGATTGTCTCTTAATCCGGCTACAGACCTTTAATCTGGTTTTGTTAGCTTAAACCTTGATTGATTGTTTGTTTGAATAAAACATTTTGGACATGAATTCTTTCTCTTTATTTGCCAATCATGTACTATGTTTCTTCTTCAAGAAGAAATCTTTATGATATTATGTTTATTCTTCAAGAAGAAACGTCATTTATCTAAAGCCTTTGTATGTTAAGTCTTATGTTTTATAAAAATAATGAAACACTATCTTAACTATAACCTTTGTTCATAAACTTTTACTTTTCATTAAACATTTCAACTATATCCTTTATATGTAAAAGCTTAAGTTTCTTAATCATAAAGAAACTATATTTTTACTATAATCTTTGTTTATATTATTTTGTATTTCTTAATCATAAAGAAATTTTATTTAATTATTTATACTTTAATCAAGGTCTAGGCTATACCCCTAACTAGGGTCTAAGCCTTTGGAATAATATTATTTTATTCGGGCAGAACCCTTACCTTGTTCGGCTTATTGTTTTCTAGATTCTCGGGCAGCACTTCGACGTTTGCACGTATATTGAGAATCTTGATCAACAACTCCTAAGCACGCAATTTGGGGCAACGTTCGGGAGTCGCCAGCTCGTGCACGTACTTCGAGGCGAAATGTCGGGTCGTCTTGAGTTGACACGGTTTACGAGGTCGTCACGCGTTTCGAGGTCGGCACGCAAAACGAGGTGCACCGGTTGTACGAACTTCAAGGTGTCATCGGTATATGGTGCGGATTACGAGGTTATTATTTATCGGGTCGGGTGGCACGAAAATCAAGGTAAAGAGAGAATAATTCTAGAGAGAGAAAGTGAGTTTTGGTGTGCAAATGAAGGTGCCATGGCCTTCCTATTTATAGGCTGAACTGGGTCCCATCGCGTATCTGCCACTTGGCGCCATGTGGCGGACGCAGTGCCACATTGTGACACGTGGCGGGTCATGATGCCACCGCTTGACACGTGGTGAACACGTGTCCAGCTGTCAGACCACGTCATCGCGTATCGGCGATGACGTTGGGTTTTGATCCGTCGCGTATCGCCGTCTGCCCATTTCTTGGGTTTTGAAAACATACTCATCGCGGTACGCGATGGGCCTCATTCTGATCCGTCGCGTATCGTGATTGGACAGGAGAACAGAATTTTCTCTTTTGGTCCTTGGACTTTGAAATTTGGTATTTTTAGTCCGAATTTTTCGTGATGTTACATTTATATATTCATTTTTAACGGCGGCATCTCATTAAAAGAAAATTCACTTAGCAAGATACTAGGAAAACCGAAGGAAACAAGATAATTACATCAAAACGTCAAAGAAAATGAATTTACGCGACCAGCTATAAAATATTAATCTATGCTTCCATAAGAAAGACTTCTTGATATCTTCAACAATTTTGTAACACGTCAATCACTTCTTGTTAAACACCGTGTGATTTCTAATCGATAGAGGTACGTTAAAGGCAATAGCCATTGATAAAATATTATATATGAAAGTTGAGGAAGGTCCACCAACTATACTAATTGAATTTTTTATAATAAAAATAGCATGTACTCATTGTCTTTATTGCATTTCATTTAAAACCTTATTTTTACACATGAAAGGGCCCCGGCCCCCTTTGATTACAATCAAGCTTTACAATTTGTTTTTATTTTTCTATTATATATAAATGTAATATCAAGACAAACATATATTAACAAAATAATCTTCACTGGATTATTAGCTGTTGCAATGACAAAAGATACAAAAAAAACATTAGCATTCAGTTAAACACAAATTACTTGGTTGATCATCATGCATTTATATTTATTAGATCCCAGGTAAATACTTCAAAGAACTGCAAAATAGAACGTCTCACTAGAACCACCCTCCGGTATAAGAGCAAGTATTTTTGTAAGAGAGAATAATAAGAGAAAGTGAGTAAACTTTGTAAGAGAAAACCAATGTACACACTTCAAACCACTGAACACATATACATATCGGTGCAATATATGTATGTTAGCATGTATATGGGTAGAAAAATTGTAGGTTTAATCAAGGTTGTGCTTCGGTTGTCAATTCTGTGAATCTTGGGATTGTTTTTTCAGTTATCTTGTTGAATGACTTGGTTGATGAATGATTATTGTCTTTGATTTTGGTTACGATCATTTGCTTTGTCCAACTTCGACCCGATGCTCGCCTCTAAATGTTAAATGGTAACAATAACGGGCAATACAGCCAAATCGGTGCCAAATATACTAATAATACTAAACCCAAAATATCGCAAATACAGTAGCGGTATGTAGTATGCGGTATCGCAAATACAGTATGTTTCTTCGACAAAGTGCAATTAACCATTATTAGGCAAAGTTTCAGAATTTAAGTCCGCGGTCAGAAAGAAGGTTTTACAATAACACTGCAATGACATTTAACACAAGTATAAAACCGCAGTCTTTAAATCACAGGTTTATAATTTCTAGATATAATGAAACAACTCACAAAACCAAGATGGTAAATTATTACAGATTTTACAACAGTTGCTAAAGATGTACATGCTACACTTGATGATATACCTAACTCGGCTATATCTGTCGACATGGAAAATTAATGATGAAATGTAAAGATTGTTATATAAGGCTTACATATAACTCCATCATGAATAATGGATATCGCGCCTTTAAATTTATTTCCATAATTTAACAGAACTGTCGTGACTTGCAGAAGCAACCATTCCAGTGACCGGTGACTGTGCTAAAGAAGCTATTATGGTGTCGTGAGCTTGAACCGTCATGCGTTTGTTCTCGGTCATGTTCCATAGCTCCAATGACTGTCAGCAAAAAAATGAAGGGTTTTAAGCAATCGTTTGATCAGGGGCGAAATGTCAAAAATACTCGTTCTTCCAAGAAGGTAAAATATATTATAAGAAAACCTGATTTGAAAGAATTGGCGCACTTGAGTGATTTATACTTTAGAGATGATCATGTTGACTGCTTATGTAAAAAAACAGGACAATTTGGGTCGTGCTAATAGAATAATGCGTCAAAACATATTCTTTCTTTTTAGAACAGAATGGACAAGGTAGGGTTGATCCACTGACATTTTTGCTTTTCTTATAGTTTTATAAATATTAAATAAGAGTAAGTTACACTTTGTGTCGTTTAACTGTATTAAGCATATAGGTTGTGCCCTTTAACTTCAATAATTACAAAAAAAATGTCCTTAGTTAAAAAGTTGTAAATTGTAATACATTGTATCGTTTAACCATCTTTTACACTCTTTTCTTTTATTCTTTTTATTTTATAATTATATTACAACTTTGATAATGAACTAATCAATTTATTTATTTAACACAGATATATTTTTTTATAGTTTAATTATTTCCTTGTTTGGTTAAGTAATTCACTTTTCCAATTTATTATTATTATTATTATTATTATTAACATTAATTCAAAAAAAATTATTTATATTTACAAAAATATGCAATATTTATTTATAAAGTAAAAAAATGTTAAGGCAGGCCAAACCAACCCCGGTCCATTTTGACCTTCACCCAAGCTGCTAACTTTGCACTGACTCTTTGAATACATTCTCAAGCGTTAGGAATTTTAAAAGAATAGCATCGGATTCTTAAAAAAGATGGACGAAAGGACGCATTGAAAAGAATAATAATAAATGCAACACAACAAAGAATTACTTACCCGAGTTCCACCAATAACCAAAAGAGTAGAATAACTTGGATGGAAAACGCAAGAATGGAACTGGTTTCCATTTGAAGTGAGCTCATGAATGCACTCCCTAGAAGCCAATGACCACACTTTCACAGATTCCTCACTAACAGTGGCCAGATATTCACCGTTCATGTCCCAGCACACGTAGTTAACCACTCCTGAATGCGCCTGATAACCGAGTAAAGAAAATGTAAATGAACTCGTTTATATAATTACCATCTATAACAAAAAAATTATTAATTGATACCTGGAAGGAATGTGTTTGTCTGTCGGTTTCAACATCAAAGATGGAGACAGTTTTATCTGATGCGGCTGCCAGTAAATGTCCGGTTACTGGCTGGAACCTCACTTGTGCATTGCCAGGTTGCTGCACTTACCAAAAAGAATGGTGCTGAGATATGAAAAAATGATCTGGGAATAGGAATGTAAAAAAGGTGGTAATTTTAACCCACCACATGTGTATGGGTTGTTGATTAGATTTGTGTTAACTCTAACGGAAATAAACTAAAAGATAACTAGTCAAATGAGTTGAATGTGGCTAAAAAGTTGGCCAAATTGTAATTTTGATGTCTCAAAAAACTTTCTTTACAAAGAGAGAAAAACAACAATGCTATATTAGATTATAACGTTCATCACTGCAACTATCTATTTAACGTTGAATGAACGCAGTCAGAAGAAACTTTTTGAAAGGGAACTATGTTTTTCAGGAGAAAATATTAGCCAAATACTATAATCAATTTGACACATTTATAAACGTTTATCACCATATAATCACTTGAAATCTAAATTATAAATCATACTTTCATCTTCATCCTATGAGTTCTACAATGTGTGTGCGTGTGGAGAGAGGACCACGATGCAATAAAAAGTAATTTTCAATAAAAAGTGATTTGATGCATAAAGATTTTGAGTGGAAGAAAGGAAGCTCGATACATGTAATGATTCACAAACTTTTTGGGCAGGTTTGCGTAAACGCTCACCACGGTTATAAAAACTAAGGCACCACAAAAAATGATGCAATGGTACAACAATGCAAAAATGTATATACGTGTTGCATCAATATATAAAAGTGATGCAACACCTTATTACATGCATTGATGCACATGCGACACAAACAGATGATGCATTAATGACTTTTACACTTATCATTAGAATCACCTTATACTCTAACCCTCTCTAATACACACGCAATACACACACACAAATGTTTGTGTGTGTATTAATCCAAAAACAAAATAACTGAACAAGTACCAAAACCCTATATTGTTCTTGTTCCACACTTTTTATAAAACCGAGTCTCAATTGGGATATATTTAGTAAGGAAGAATCACGAATATTGGCATTTTGACACAACAATTTGCAAAAATAGGAATTGACATTTAGCATCTCGCAAATTGTATTTATTTTTCCATAAATATACATATAATTAACAAAAACTTTGGCGGTGAACCTTTAGTGAATAGTAATAAATTTTTAAATATGTTTATAAATGCTAAAATTCAATGCCTATTTTGCAAAATTGTGTTCAAGATGACTATTTTGGTAGTTTTCCCTTTTAACAATCGCGTTTGGTCCACTATCGAACCTTAACCGAACTGGGGTATATAAATATTCTTTTCAAACTTTAAACGGCGTTCATATATACTATTTCAATTAGTAGAACAGTCTGTGTCCGATTTATGTCTGGTATAGTATCAAATAGCTTTTAGCAGCTGATACAGGTCAACCCAACTTGACCCATTATAATCAACCTCCAGAATTTAACAACGCAATCACAATTCACAAAAGATCAGTTATATGCAATGCAGACCAACCTTAGAGATGCGAGTACAGACGAACGGGTTGAGATTCCAGTACCGAATTTCGGTGTCACTATCACAGAAGCAGAAAAGATCATTCTTCTTTGGATGAAAATCTAAGGACATAACATGTGCTTTATGGCCCGTATGTGCATGCAAACAATAGCTCGGCTGCAACATTATATTCAAAATGTAATGCATCACAGAGGCCAACAGATACTATTTAAACACATCATCAAATGTACACTGCATATTAGATAAGCTAGAAAAGAAAGCTTACATTAGCAGCATCCCATATCCGTACAGACTTATCAAAGGAAGCAGTTGCCAGCTGAGTTGAATTTGGTCTAAATCGAACATCAGTTATTACGTATTGATGTTCTTCAGGAGTGCTCTCAGTGGTCAGAGTATCCATGTTCCACAAAACAGCCTAACACAGAACAATAAATATTTAACTGCCTTGATGCTTGATTTATAATAAATTACAAAAAGTCAGATGCGGTGAACAAATAATTAAACAATAAAACACAAAAGACTGGGACAAACTTAAGCTACTGACATCTGAAAATTCAGGGCAGAAGAAAGAAATCTTTTAGACATGTCAAAACAGGTTGAGTTGGGTCCGGTTGACTCGAAGACCTTGTTGGATCCGGTTGTCTCTCTTTCAAATTTATACACAATAAATAATAGAATTAATTACATGGATTGTCCATGTGGTTTGGCCATATTGCAACTTTAGTCCCTAGGTTTCAAATAATAACAAATTTAGACCAACTGTTTGCACGAACGTAACATCGTTGGTCCCTGAAATTTACAGAGGTTAAGTTTTTTTTCGTTATAACTTTTAAAAATGACCAATTACCCTTGGAATATCAAAAAAACAAAAGCTAAGTGCTTATATATACACACTTAATGTTAGTGGGTTTGCGTGTTGGTGGATACCACCTCTTTAAGAATATATATTTTTTATTTTTTATTTTAGGTTTTTATTTTTTATTATTAATTATTAATATTTAGGTATAGTTTGGTCATTTCACACGCACTTGGCGAAAAAATAAATTTCCATCCATATTAGGGACCAACGTTGTTACGTTTGTGAAACTGAAAACAGTTGGTCTAAAGTTGTTATATTTTGAAACGTGGGGCTAAAGTTGCAATACGGCCAAACCACAGGATTTATCCATGTAAAATTACAACGGTATAATTTTCTTTAATAAAACAATTAGAGGGAACAAGGAACATAACTTATAAGGAATTGATTTATGTAACGGGTTACGTTAAACGCATTTCCATTTTAGTTAATAACTTTGCCCATTTGACCAATTAACATTAAAATAAACGCGTTAAAAGTGATGAAACCGCAAATCCTAAATCTTAATTTCTTACCTTTTTGTCATGGCCTGCACTAGCTAGCAACTTCCCATCTGAAGAAAAGTGGCAGCATGTAACCTTATTTCTTGTACGTATACATCCAACTTCCCCAAAAGAAAAACCTGTAGGATAGGAGTTAGATAATACGAGTGCAGAAATGGTTGTTCATTTTGTAAACAAAATGATATCATTAAGTACCCTTGGAAGCCCCGGTTTTGGGCTCAGCAATCGTCTGTTTTAACGTGTTATAATCTCCTGCATCTTGATGTAGAAAAGATTCCACATTATCATCCAATGCACCAATATCACCAAAGTGCTCAATGTCATCCTGCACTATGAAGAAAAAGTTTGAGAATACATATATACTATGTACAAATGCAATCAAATGCAAATTTTATCCTATAGTAATTGCAATCATATAATAAGATTATAACCTATATGCAGAAAATGAAATGGGCTTACCAGCTGATTTGTTGATGAAGCAAGCCCACCTGTTCCATCTGCACCATACATCATCATACTTTTCTGCACGTTGTTCACATGCTGCATGCTACTAGATGTGGTTACACCGTCGCCAGGTGTATGAGTTGATGCTGGAGAACTTGGTACTGATGGGCCCACTGTATTCCCTGTACCTGTACTGTTAGCTGGCCCAGATGAAGAATGCTGTTTTCTTTTTCTATTGTTCTGCTCCAATATTGAAAAAAACCAACAACAATTTAATGAATCGAAAGCATTGTAAGAATTAAACAATTAATTAATCATCCAAGAACTGACAATAGGAACTACCTGTTGCTGTTGCAGCTGGAGTTGCTGTTGCTGCAACTGGTCCTGTTGTTGTGAAGAAGACTGTTGCATCTGTGGCAACTTCATCTGTTAGAAACATTTATGGTTAAAAATTTAAAACTAAGATTTTATTGCTTCAGAAATAGTTAAGACGATAGAAATGACATCTTGAATTTTGGAAGATCATGTGAACACTTATAATAGAGGTGGCAAAATGGGTATATTTGAACGGGTCAAATCAGTTGATCTGGATCACTTTCCGGAATATTGTATTGATATATTATTACGAAAATAATCAAAATTTTTTAATAAAGCATGCAGCACATTAAAAATACACCTTGAGAGACTTAAATCACTTTTAGCTATTTATTATCTACCCATTTGGCCCGTAAGAGATAAATATATTCTAATTCAAGTAATGAAAAGCCTATCGACCCTAATAAGACACATTTAACCTTGGAAATTCTTTTTATTTGGTGATTATCCTCCCATACCATGCATCACAAGGGGGCGAAAACTTGTCATTGTAACATAAAAGGGGTGATCTCTATTTGGAAAGGCGACCTCTTCAACCACATCTAGCTATGTTAGGCTGGTGGTCAGCATGAGGTTGGGAGATGACGTCATTCCAATTAATGACCTCATGTTTTCATGCCAGCTCAATCAGTGTCACGTGCTACTATTAAGAACAGAAAAGAATAAATAGAGAGGTCGCTGTTCCAATGGGCGACCAGTCACTGTGATTTGAGTATTTGACATCACACTGAGTGGCAGCCGGTTGGAATAGCGCCCTCCCATTTTTCTTTTTCTGTTTTTTATAGGAGCACGTTACACTGATTGAGCTGACATGAAAACATAAAGGTCACTAATTGGAATGACGACCTCTCCTAAGCTCCAACTGACCACTGGTGACTGGACAACCTGCCTTACAAAGCAAGATGGGGCTCAGAAGGCCACCATTCCAATAGGCGACCACCCCCTTTATGGTACAATGGCAAGTTTTTGCCCCCATGTGACACATGGAAAGGGAGAATACCCCAAAATAAAATAAAATCTTAACCTTGGGTGACGTCATTTGCCCAGGGGAACCTACAGATGCCTCGTTTCTTGTGGCTTGACCATCTTTCATAATTAAATTACCCCTTGGTAATCCACCTACAAATCCATAATTTGGTGATGTTCCAAGGTTGCCTTGGGCTTGGGCTTGTGCCTGCGCCAATACCTGTTGTTGTTGTGATGCTAAGTAAAATTGGTTTGGGTTTTGCATGTTGGGTTTATGTACTTGCAAACCTAAACCCGGGCGTAGTTGGTCAATTCCCTGCATTGTATTCCACCATCACACGTCAAATACAAAAAAGAATACTACACAAAATTAAAAAACAAAGACTATGAAATACTTACTGTTAGAGGCCAACCCTTCAACGGTAGACCAGTAACCCCTTGGTTTAATCCTGTATAAATCATTTTCTTAATCACTTTAAGAGCACTTATTTCCAAGCTAATTAATCTACTAAACAAGATTAGTGGAAAGGTTACCAGTAGTACCCAATCCAGACTTTGACTGCAAAATAGCCTGCCCATAAATTGATGAAGGATCAGTGGGCAAGGATTTCGGTGCATTGCCCATGTTAACTTCTTGTTTAACTTCCTAAAATTTACACAATTTTGTGAGCCCAAGCATGAACAAAAGAAAGGTTTACATTAATCTACATGAGAAAAAAAAATGAAACATGTCAAGATTTACCGCGTTCAACTGAGGCCTCCCTTGAATCTGCTGCAAACTTGTAGACATGTTTGAAGAAGTTCCTTGCATTAACTGTCTGGATAAAGTACAAATACCAAAAGAATTTATAATTGATAATTCAACCAAACTTTTAATAGGTGATGTGATATACCCTTGATGATTAGTGGCTGATTTAAGAAGGGCCATCCTGCTAGCATCAAGAAGAGCTGGAGATGTTTCTGAATCCATAGAATGAGCAGGCTTCATCGGTTCTTCATACATTTTCATACCGTGTGTGCTCGGTGATGGTTTTCCCATCATTTCATTAGTATTTATAGGATTAACGGGCCCACCAATTGGAGGATGATTAGGATTACTTCTTTGCATTTGAGCATTTCGTTGTTGTATGAGATGCATCTGCTGCATTTGAAGCTGTTGCTGCTGTTCCTTTACTTTCATTTGTTGTGTCTGTTATTTGTATTAAAAGTAAGGGAATGAAAAACAGAAATACAAACACACACATGACACATATAAGGTGAAGCATGCTAAAAAACCTCTATGTAAGCTACAGCGGCCTCAGAATGTTTCTCGTTAGTTCTTGCAATAAAAATATCCCAGAAAACAGACCACCATTCAAACAGAAATCCACCCGGAGCATCAATAGCTGCACGTTAATCAAAATCAAGATATTCAACTATTAACTTAACGGATGTTGATGTTCACTGCATTCTTAGTGCATGTATTAAATAAATATTCATATTCCAAGATTAACACACATGGAATCAGTTTAAAATACGCCAATCAATGGAACCATTACAACATACCTACAGGATCGGTAGCAACCTTGCCTTCAGTCATGAAAGCTTTTGCTGATTCGTGCAATTTACGTTTCAACAAATAGTCATGGATGTAAACATCCAACCTAGCAAAATTCAAGATTAAAATTAAACCATCCAAGAACAACCACACGTGAACAAAGAATTAATATCCATCAAGACGTTCTAAAAAAAAACCCGTTTACATGAATGCTATCTAAATTATGTTTATCTCCCTAAATATTACTTAAGTCATTTACAATTAAAGTAATAGTTAGAACTTAGAAGCTGCAATAACAATCATACAAGTACTCTCTCTGTCTCTACAAAAAAGATAATTACTAAATGCAGAAAATTTCCACTTTAGGCTTTTGAGTGTCAAATGGAATAAAGTTTAATAACCATTTTTTTAACAGCATAAAGTTTGATAACCATATTCAAGTATTTTAAAGAAGGAAATTGTGGCATAAAAATTTTATAAGATATATAACAAAAAAACATATATGCCAAATTATAGGTCATGAATTATTAGATTTGAATTTCCAAGATCAGAATTGAACCCAAAAAAGATAATTACTAAATGCAGAAAATTCCCACCTTAGGCTTTTGAGTGCAAATGGAATAAAGTTTAATAACTTCTTTGCATAAAGTTTGATAACTATATTCAAATAATTTAAAGAAGGAAATTGTGGTATGAAATTTTTCTAAGATAAATAATACAAAAACAAAAATGCCAAATTCTAGGCCATGAATTATTAAATTTAAATTTCCAATATCAGAATTGAACTTAAAACCCTGACCAGGAAAGATTATTAGGCATGATAGAAGACATTTTAAAGCAATCAAGGACTATCACATTAAAAATTGCTACAGGCTACTATACAGAGAAAATCAATTTACACCATGTACTGTAGCCATAATGATGGTCCCTGCAATAAATTATGGTTCTCAGAGATCAGACCCTTGGGAGTTGAATTGAGAAATTTTAATTGTAAATGAAGAGGAGATTAGGTGATTGAATAGCTTGAATAATCTTTTGATGTACTGATCAACCAAATAAGCTTAAAAAAACTGATAAAACAGTTAAACACATATAAATTCACAAGTAAATCTTTTAAACAGTATAATAATACTCCATTAATGAATAACAACTAGAACAGAAAAAAAAAGATGGAAGAAGATGAAGATTGCTTACATTTTATCAGCTTCCCAGCTGCTCTGCGCCATGTTTGGTTCAGAATTCTCGAACGAAATTAAGATCAATATTAACTATTTTTTTCAATAACTTCTACAAATTAAAAAAAAAGGTTAAAAATCAATTCTAGAACGGTAAATTACAAATTTGATAACAATAATAACAAAAGTCATCACTCATCAAAACAGCAGTTGTATCATACCAGAAGTACATCACAATAAATCCAGCATTGACAATCGTTAACTCAAGACCTAAATTCATAATCAACAACCACTATTAGCTAGCTTGATTCAAAAGCTGAGTGTAAAACATTAACCAAAAAACGATCAACTAACTTCACTGACCTTATCGAACAGTTCGAACGCAATTAATGCGAAATTTAACTTCAATCTCTGATTATAAAAAAAATTCAACACAAATGAACCGTTCTAAATCCACTCGCACGATTCAAAACCTAGATTCAGAATTAAACAACTAATATTAAACGAGTTCAACAAAAACGAACATTCACATTCAAAGCTACATAATATAACAACAGCTCTATCTACTGAATTTTCTGCTTACGTCATCAACCGCTACTGATTACTCCAAAATCCGAACTCAATTGAAGTCAAACAGCTTCAATTCATGCAAAATCAATCAAAATCCAGGATCAACAACTAATATCAAACAAATTCAACAAAAACGAACAAAATTGACGGAAAAACAGCTTCAATTCGTTCATAATCCAATCAAAACTCATCACAAAACTCACCGATCAAGATCCAGTTAACCGATTGAGCTTCAAACTGAATAGAATTTAAGCAAATAGTTCAACTACTCGTTCAGATCAAAGTGAAGTGTAACAAACTAACAACAGCAACAGAGGTTCCACATGACATGACATGACATGAGATAATATTATTATTATTATACAAGTTATAAAGAAATAATAATAAAACGGTGAAGGACGACGAAGCCTTGAGGCGTGGTTCGGAAAGCGGAAAGGAGGTTCGGAGTGAGGTTTGGTAAAAAGGAAGGGAGGTTCGGAGTGAGGTTTGGAAATGAGATTGAATGAGTGTGGGCCAGGGTCACGAGAGGAAAGACGGGGGAGAGGTGAATGTGGAAGATGAGGTGGGGATGACGAAGGCTAAACTTAGTGTGAGCTGTCATTATCATTTTATATTGTTTTTTATTTGTATCGTGCAAGGATAGGTCGATTATTTATAATTATTGTTTTTTATATGTTTGGGACTGATAATTTAAGTCATAGTGATTTTATTGTAGGATTGTGTTTAATATCTCATATCTATCATATATTTGTTAAGTAATTATTTATCGGGTAATGATAATAATCGTGTGTATAGAATATACCCGTTTATTTATTTTTTTTGAAACGGTGACTTTCTCTATAACAGGATGTCACATCTCCTCTAAGAGGAGCCCCTCCACCCCACTCAGGCCAGACTATATTGTCTTAACCGGATCCACGCTGACGTCCGAGTTTGGCTTGGGCGTTCCCCGGGAAAATCCGATAGCCTCAACCCGCATAAAGGCACGACGGTCAGGTTAACCAAACCGAAATCTGGATACTATGATAAAACCGGGAGGAATCTGGATTCGAACCCGGGTGCTCCGGGTCATCCATCACTTTCCAGATGAGAATGACCACCCCACTGGAATGGAAATCTCGAATATACCCGTTTATTAGTTAAAAGGTATTATTGAGATTTCCTAGTGCATTTATTTTTCTTACCATTTGAGGGGTTTTTTTAGTTTAAGTTTTTAACGGCTACAACAAATTAAAATACAATTAGTTACATACATATCTTCATTATCATTATAAAGTGTTGAAGTATGTAAATTTCATGGTATTAGAAAATTGAAAAATAAAATGAAATCATTTTTAATTTATTGAATAAGCACGTTGTATATATTGATGATGATACTAAATAAAATGCAAATGATGTAGGGTCTTAATGATGATTAGTTCAAATTTTATTATCAAAAACCCGGTTTGATAATAGTTAATTAATTAAACGGATTAATTAATATAAATGTAGTGGAAAAATAAATTAGTAATCAACACGAATTGTAACCTGACTAGATCACAATTGCATATGACATGAGCGCAGTTGTAAGGTAATTTAATTACTGATGAGAAAGATATACCTCGGTTAATGATTATCCGGTTGAGACATCGAGATTCAACGAACATATGCTAGTTTAAATGAACCAATGAAACGCAGGTGGGGATTGTCAGCTGGACCAGTGGTGGGACAAGGGTGTCCAACGGCAGCGTGGTGAAGGTCGACGGTTGCAGCGGTGGCCGACGGTTGCGGGTAGTTGAAAGAGTTGTGTGCAAGAGTTAGGAAAAAAGTCACACTCTTCTTCACACCCTTCACCTTATATATATAGTGTGTATATTATATGGAGGTGCATGCATGTTTGCCTAGTGACAGACATGCACACACATGCTGGACAAGCGACCAACATGGTTGTATGTAGGAACTCATCGGTTTATGTACCTGTCTTAACCGGTCCATACACCCGTCTCTCGTTTAATACCCACTAAGTTTATTAATTATAATAAGCAATATATTTTAATATTAATAACGAGTATTAGTAATATAAACCCGTTAACGGTCATATGTAACTATGATCCGTTTCGCATATCGTTCGCAATTACCAACTAAATCAGTTAAATAGATTTTACTTCTTTACCAACGATGTAACTCTTATTTATCATAATTCGGTCGACCGCGTTAATTAATTGGATCGGCCCATTTTTCCAAGAAATAAGACTCGTATAAAGCTAGTTACAGTATTAATTACTACCCTACAATGCACAACTCTTAATTGGCATTTGATGTGAACACCAAGTAATATCTCTATCACGAATGTTAACAACTCACACTCAAAGCAACAGCATCATATTCGTCTATGAATGTAATATTTCAAAGAATGTTATGTTGTGGTCACATTGACATCTCAATCAACTCCATCCCCTCTTTTACTATTCACTAGGGGTCACCATAAATGATTACGCGAATATTATATTAAGTAGTAATATATAAAGTTACCTCAACTTTCACATGATATCGACTTGTACATAATGTCTTATAAAAATTATAACGTAGATCCTCGAAAATATTTAACTTTACAAATATAGACCGATATTTCATTTACTATATTTTGACATGCTTTTATTCAGAATAATGACATAAAATGTTAGATTAGGGATTAAAAACTGTTATTAATGAGTTCTAACCTTCTTAGGCCTTCTTATCTGCTTTAACTTGATCTGTTCTTGATCAAAGGGAGAGAGTGAGCTCAAGTGTGTGTTTTCATGACAACTAAGAAGGAATGTGAAGTTTGGGGATTTCGAATATTGGATCAGTGAACCCCCATCTTGTATAAGCTTATTTTGTAATGTTAGGAAGCTTGATATGGGTTTTTAACTCCACTTGACTTTTCCTTAGAATAACCACATGACTATTGTTCAATAGTTTAAAAACATCAAACAACTAATCATGGTGGGTTGATGGTTTCCGATTGATGGGTTTATAGTATTTAACCCTAACCTGACTGACACATATATTTGATCATGCCGTGTCAACCGTCAACCTTTTAAAATCGTATTGTGTTTCATGTCGACCCGTTTAATGTTTGTTTGTGAATATGAGCAATAACTAGTTAGTTTGTAGCAACTGATACATACAATCAATTACTCCGACTCATTTTTTTTGGTAATTGGTGTGGTTTAATTAATTGTTTTTATTTCTTTATCTCACACTCGTAAGTAGAAACTTGAGTTTTATATATTTAGCACTAATCTAATAAAATGTTGGAAGTAGAAAGCCAGAATCATTTAAAAGAAAAGATAATTTTCACTTTTAAAAGTTAATTGTTAGAGGAGATATAAATATGAACTTTTTTAAAACCCATAAACGGGTTGACATGTTAACCTACTTATTATATTTTATTATATTGGTTGTGCATGTGTTGGACCCATTTATTACACAAGTCGTGTTCGTTTTGACCTATCTAGTTAAACTTGCCGCGTCAGTCGATCCAAAACTTGAATTTTTTTTTGTGTCATGTTAAAATCACGTTTGAAGTCTTGTATGTCACACCTAATTTTGAGTATATAGCCTAGCCAACATATAGGTACGTGGTTTATTGCCTGTAGGTACGATTTGATCAAAATTGACAATAGCATGTCTTTTTCATAAAGTTTTATAAATACGTACATTTATTACTAGTTAAATTAATTTAAACCAACTTTTGTCATACCCATTTTGGTGGGGGTGGTAAAATGGTTTTAGTATGAAATAGGAGGTCAAGGGTTCAATTTTTATAGTATACAACATTTAGCTATTCAAATAAATAAATAATCGACTTTTTAGAATGAAATGGATAAAATTTCAATGTGTAATAGTAAATTTTGAAGGAAGCGGTCATTTTGACTCATTGACCCGAAATGACAACTTGGTGTATTTGTTGATTGTTTGACGAAAGCGGTGATTTTGACTCACTAACCCGAAATGATAACTTGGTATATTTGTTGATTTTGAATGATCGATAATACTTCTATAACCTATAGGTATGTTTCAACCTTAAACTTCACATGCAAGATGATGTATACACCTAAAATATTATACTTTCGACTTGTGTACATACATTTCCTTATTTTGCATTTTTGTGTTCATATAAATAAGCTTATATGCTTAATTAAGTGTGCAGCATACTAATTTGTAGCATATGTATTAAACATGTATCCTATATTGGAATTTTAAGCCTTTTAAGCTAGTAAGTTAAATATTGATATAAAGCTCTACCCATGTACGACGATTTGCTTTCTTAAAGCCCAGTCAATAGTCGAAAGCTCTATATTAATTGTAAGAACTTATGTCCCAAGTGATATATAGACCAACAAAGGTTGCGGACTTGATATCGAATGGAAGTCTTGTGGCACAGGGGTTAACTAGGTATTGCCATTTTATATTATGATAGTATTGTGCATTTTGACTCGGTAGATCAACCATTTTCATAATTGAATATACTTACTTATCTTCCTGGTATTAAATTGATTATATGGTACATGTGAGTTGAGAGCCATAGGAGCACATGAGGCCCAAAAGGCTATTTATATGCCAAAAAGCAACATAAAACTAACAATATGTTTACCATTAATCTATGGTGGACCAACGTATAATGGAAACCCATTTGACATGTCCTACACCACGTTCATGGTGGAAATATGTGGTTTAAACTTTAAAGCCACCATAAATGTAGAGTACGAATGTACGATAACCTAACTTTACAATGCCTAATATTTCTATTACATGGTTATGTCTAATTGTCTAGCTTGGAACATAATGGTATGTTAAAAAATACCTACACGCCTATGCCAACGCCTATTGTTGAACATCATCTTGTGCTACGCGAAATCACAAGCTTAAGTGCCAGTCACGTACAGGTCCATCATTGGGTGTAAAGTTGGCCGGCGCGGTGGAAGAAGTTGATGAGGTGGAGTATCGTCGATGTGTTGCAGGACCTTGTATCCTTTAGCATGAAGGGTAAATAATTTAACCCATGATGAGTATGTGACCGCTGTTCCATCGAGCGTGCGTATTTTGTTTTGTATATTTGTGACAGAGTAAACTGGATGTAGAGATTTATTTTCGACCGTAGCCGATGAGGAAGCATTGTCACCAGCCATGGGAAAGAAAAGGATAAAAAAAACGAATGGAGAAGGATGTTTTAAGGATAGGTTTAAAAACTATTAAGGTTTAGGCTGTGATACCATAAAAGCATTTTATGATATGTTTCCTTGACCTTCTCATTAAACAACCCCTCTTTATATAGGGTGACTAATACATAACCGACAAGGAAACCCAATATTAATCTATCTAGAATTATAACTCAAACACAATTCTAATATAATAAATATATCAAATAATATTTGATAATACGTAGGACATAAGCGAGCCATTGTTTCAACTTCTAAACTAGGTTTTCCAAAGAGGTTTTGCGTAACATCTCAAAATTTCGATTATGTAAGGTTTTTAATTTTTTATTTGTGATAATAAATAATCCTCATGGTATGTCGTTATGTATTCTTCCATGTATAGAACAATGAACAAGATAAAATGACATAACAAACAATCAGTTAAGTTTGTATATGATACTTGATTGTCAAAACAATTATTTTCTATTGCTAAAATTTTTTAATTCATAGTTGGGGGAGACCACTTAAAGTCTTGAACCAGTGGTGGACTCATGAAATTTTCTCACAACGGTTGGAAATTTTCTTAGTTGACAATCACTATATACTCACAGGGGTCGTTCAGAAATTTTTTACATTTATTGCTAAAAGAAACTTTCACAGGGGACGCCCGACCCCGTACCACAAGGGTGGTCCGCCCCTGATTTAAACATCACTTAAACTTGTTTTAACATCTAGTCAACTTCTCTAGAAGCCATGTTTACTAACAAAAAGAGTATGCCTTTTGTGTATGTTCATTGATCAAAAAGGAAGAAACCAAGGAAAATTTCATCTAGAAACACGAAACTAGAGTCAAAATCCACTCTCATTTCATATAACCATACCTCCTTTGTGATTTTAAGTTTGGAATATCATTAGTTTGTAACTTTTCAAGCCATATCCTCCTGAATTTGGGGCAATTCCATTATCATAAGAGCTTAGGCTAAATCCTCTAGCTAAATCACATTTGATGGAAACTAATAAATGTCGTTAGAACTAATTGTATGCTAAAATTATGAAAGTGGGTGTTTGTGGTCCTTTATGAACATAGAACTAGAATCACAAATTCGGGAAGTTTTGAGATTTGGTATAGATAAAGGTCTAGATACGTAACAGTCCCATAATGCAAGTAGACACATTTGGAATGTGGTGAAATAATATAATGGTGAGAATGACTGTATGACAAAAAGATATGCAAGTACGTATATTTATGTTTGGGTTCGGTTCTTTTGTTGTAAAAAATCTAGAAAATTCTTTCATCATTTAACTGTATAATGTAAACAATATTTGCTTGGCGTTCAAGAGTGGTACGGTTTGATCTCGTTGGAGTGGTAGGAGGAGATCAAGATTCAAATAAAAAGATAATAACTAAAATATTTGGTTTATCTTTTAAGAGTGTTTGAATTTATCTTTAATTGTTTTCATTTAGTTTATTTTAATTTAAAGTCCTAGTTGAGTTTGGTTAGGATTGCTATGTACGGGTCTATATAAACCATCAGTTTGTTTCTGTTTATATTGTAACTCAATTTCTTTTTCGTGAGTTGATTAATAAAAAAATCTTTGATTCTCTTCAAGCAAACAGTGACCATTCGGTGGGCGTGTGTTTCGTTGTTCTTGATACCCACTTCCAAGTTCAATACAAACTTGAATATATCACATTGTAATCAAGCAATTCCTCGCTTAACTCGGGAAACAAATAACTTAATGTGTGGATTTCGACGTAGCACCGGTCCTTGCATTCGTACCCCATTCCTTGGCTTCTGCCACTTCTCGTTCTCGATGTTCACTAACACATGCTTTGTTCTGCTTATTTCTATAAGAGAAAGATTGGGATGGTGATGGTTCGGTTGGTGAATCAGTTAACTCTATCGTGTCGGCTCCATCTCCAAGGAAAGTAAGAGCAGTAACCACGTCGCTGATGAATGGTCGAACCGATGCATCCTCGTTTAGACACATTACTGCAACCGCTATTGCTTGGCTCAAACCTTTTTCTGGGCAGTCTCCTTTTAATAGTGGATCAGCTAGTTCAATGAACCTTTGTGGGTTCTTGAAAATTGGGGTTGCCTGTTTAATAAAAAAAAAATAACATCAAATAGAGCTATAAAACACATATAAATATAGTAGGCCTAATAAGTTGTTTAACGAGTCCAAAGTGTAAACTTTTAGGACGGTCTAAATGGGTCAAGTGAAAACATTAACCAAGTGGTGAATTGGTAATTACCCAGTTGACTAGATTTTGGTCTTTATTTTTCTTTGTTGTATAGACGGCTCTCCGTCCGGTGATGAGCTCCAAAAATACAACTCCAAAGCTATAAACATCAGATTTGACTGTTAATTGTCCAGTTCTTTGATACTCGGGTGCACAATATCCGTACGTGCCCATTACTTTTGTAGACACGTGTGATTTGTCCCCGACAGGGCCAAGCTTAGCTAGCCCAAAGTCCGAGAGTTTGACATTATAATCTTGATCGAGTAAGATGTTGGAAGATTTCAAGTCACGATATATAACAGGTGGGTTAGCCTTATCGTGCAAATATTCTAAACCTTTTGCGGCGTCTAATGCAATCTTCATCCTTGTGAGCCAAGGTAGTGGTGCTCTCCCTTGTGGAAGATCTGTAAATTAAAACCAAAACCAAACTATTGAAAAATGAAATTGAACCAACCTGAATGGAACCGTCTAGGCTTATTGGACCTTGATAGAAATATGATGCAAGTCTTAATTAATATAGTAGAAATAAATGTTACTGAGTAGATGGTCTTCTAGTGAGCCTGCGGACATATACTCGTATACAAGAAGTCTTTGATCACCGTCTGCGCAGTACCCTATTAAACTCACCAGATTCGGGTGATGAAGAAGGCTCAACATCAAAACTTCGACTAGGAATTCACGGTTTCCTTGCAACCCATTTCGATCTAGTTGCTTCACAGCCACCAACTGAAAGAAAAACAATTTAATTTTATCTCATAATTAACATCCACTAATACACATCAAAGTATTTGGTAGACATTTAAATTGTTTTTGTTTTGTTGAACTTTTAATGTAACATGTTACCAATAAAATACAATCAAATCAACTTATTTTCCATATGTGTTGAAAACTTAAATGACCCTTATTTTTTTAAAGGTGTTAACGTACTGGATTTTATCTTTTTTGACAAGAACTCCTTTTTAGTTGAGGTGAAAATCGTGTCGAGTTAAGGGATTGAATTGATGCCCCGCATATTTATTTATATAAAAACATCAGCTCTAACGTATACACACTTAATATCATGTAGCATGAACGTGACTCGTGTAACCCTTATCTAAACGGATTAAATGGGTTGGAAACAGGCTGACGGGTTGTAATCTAGTTGTAAAGTGGTTGTAATAAATGGGTTAGAATGATATGTAAATTTTTATTCTAATTTTAAACCTGCCAACATGTTTAATTAAACAGGTTAACACGACATGTTTTAAAATAGGATAGACATGGCACAAAATTTGATTATTTACGTGTCGTTTCAGAACCTATCTTTGTTAACTTATAACTTTGCATATTCACCTGTCCGGTTTTAGGAAGTTTTCCCTTGTAAACTCTCCCAAATCCACCTTCGCCAATGAGTGAATCTTGCCGGAAGTTTCTTGTCACCGCGGCTAGTTCTCGAAAGTGAAAGTTTGAGCTGCAATATTGCTGCCGCTGGCTGTTTTTGTGGCAGTTGGATTATTGCCGGCTTCTTTGCTTGTCCTCTTTGGGGAAGCAGTTTTGTTATTTTTTGATTCTGCTGGAACCCTTTGTTGATTCTCTACACAAATAATTAAATACATGAATTCTATAAATGCATTTTGTTTTCATAATATTTTCTCTTTTAGAACGACCAATGAATAAAGTTCGGCTACCCGACGTAACCTAGTGCATACCATTAGTAATGATATATTGAATCCTAGTGAAAGTATAATAATTTAAATATAATGTGGACAACAATTTCAGTACCAAGTTCATCTTAGCTAAGTTATGGCATTATTCATTTGAGAGTATATTGTTTTTCAAACATTGTACTATAGTGTTATTTACGTGTTACGAACGTTAATAATCGAATAATCTTCCCCATAACGTAATCTCAAACATCCCCTTAAGACATTTTGTATGGTGTTGTAAAACATAACTTAGATATATTTGATGGTATAAATCATTTTGGCATCAGATGATCATATAATGAGAATAAAGGAACACATTTTTTCTATATGAATAACTAATGAAAGCTATAGATACAAAAAAACAATACTTACCAACCATGCATGGTTCGCGAGGAGGTGAGCGTGGCACAATTGGGCTTCTCGCCCTTCGACTTGCATGTCTCCTTGATCTTCTCTTTTCTTTCGATGAAAAGCACGGAAAACAACTCATGTTTTGGTCAAGTAAGATGTTTGAATATTATGCAAAAATGCATTATGGAATCAAGATTTCTGATAAGAACCCTTTGAGCGGGTTAGACTCCAAAAAACATTCAAATTAGATATAGAGAGCGAACAACCAAAACTTTAACATCAAATTGTTGACGAATATACGATCAAACCATATATTTTCAAAAGTTGTTTAGCATGAGGCATGGATCATCAAATCTTTCAATTAGAGAGAGAAATGGGATGAAGAATAAAGAAAGATGGAGAAGAGAGAAGATCCCAAAGAATTTGGAGAGAAATCATAGGAGATTTTAAAGGGGAAGAATGAAACGTGGGAACCATTTGGCATGTATTTTTACAAATTTTTATACACAATTTAAGTCAATGAAGAGAATAAAACAAAGGTATCTGTTTGGTTTTCGGGTTATTCTGTTCGGTTTAAAATCGAATCGAAAACCGAATATGTAATTCGACTCGGTTTGAGTTTTGGTTTAATTAGTTTGAAGCTAAATAATTAGCTAATAAACAGTTATATAGATAAAAGATTTAACATTTCTTCGTGGCATTATCTTTAAATTTAAGGAGAAGTGATGGAATGGAATTTTAGATTCCATTTGACAAAATTTTGGTAGTAAAAGGAATAAGGATGAGTTGCCTAGCCGGCTAAAACATGTATTTTACAATACAAGTTAGGTGTATCAAGAAACTTTTTCTTTTTTATTTATAAAATATTTTTATAAATATTTTTTATTTGTAAATGCTACATGTATACTAGACTCGAACCAAATGGAGGCGTACTTGAAGTTTTGATTATTGTTGATAAAATATGTTGGTTTTTTTTAAGGTTTGATCTCGATTTCTTTAACACGTAACTATAGCATTAGATCTTCAAAAGTTCAGTTAAATGGTAGACTAAAAAATATAAAACATTTTATCTTATAAGTATCTAAGATTTTACGAGAAAAGAAAAAGGCAAAAAAAAAAAAAACAAATCTAGCATGAGGGGAGTGCCATCGAGATATCCCACTCATGACACTCGGTTTGAAGGTTTTGAGTTGTACTAATGGTGGGGATGGTGTTAGATTCCTATATGTATTATAAATTAAAATGATGTACGCATTGTAGTTGTTAGATTCCTATACATGAAAAAATATTTTTTTATTAAAATTATACGAATTAATTAAAAAATATGTTTTTTTATATTCCCGTCTTCGATTTATCCAGCCAATTTCAAAATCCGTAAACCGAATCGCAAAACTCTCAACGCAGCTGAAATAACCAATTTAGCTCAATTTAACATTACATATACTATTAAAACTGATGGTGGGGTATGTACAACACTACAACATCCCCTATAACTTTATCCGTGCCACATGCATTTGACTTCAGGCACCCCCTCGGCCCGTCCCTTCTCTAGAGTTGATCAACGAAACCGGTTCCTGGAACCGAACCGGTGGATCCGAACCGGACCCGAACCGGTTCCTACCCTTTTTTTGTAGGAACCGGACCCGATCTGATTCAACCCGATGATCCGTGACCGGTTCTTGCATTTCTGAGTGGGGGTGGGTAGGAACCGGAACCGGTTCTGGAACCGAACCATCCGGAACCGGTTAGGAACCGGTTCTAGCCGTTTGATCGATTATAGCCGTTGGAAATCGTTTTTTTTGGCCTTTTTTGACCGTTGGGGTCAAAAATAGCCGTTTTTTTGACTCCCCCAAGCACCCCACTACTAGTATAAATAGGTATTTGGTGTCATGGGTTCATCACAACACTCAAAACGCAAACCCGAACGCAAAAAAATACAAAAAAACGCTATTACAACGTTTTGAGTTCTCTAATCTCTTGTTTTCTCTTCTTCTATATTCATATTTGTTGTTATGGCTGCCTCACAATCATCGGTTGGTCAAGGTTCCAAAGCCGAACCAAGTTTCGTTCGTATTGTACCTCATAATCGTAATCAAGAGATTTGGTGCAATTGGGATTTGGTTGAATTGAGTGACCATTCATTGAAGGCTCGGTGCAAGTTTTGTGGGGTTTATTTAAACCTACTTTCGAATTCAAATTTGAAGAAACACATCGAAAAACCGTATTGCAAGGCGTTGAAAAAGAACGTCGATTCGCAACAAACGCAAATGGATAGTGAAGGCGGAATATTTACATACCAAATTGATCGAGTTCAAGATCGTATGGCGAAGTTTGTGATTCAAGAAGCTTTGCCGTTTTGCCACTTCGACAACCCTCGCTTAACCGCCATGATTCGAGATACGCTTCAACCACAATACACTCACGTAAGTCGTCATACTCTTAAACGTTATAGTTTAAAATTGTGGAAGAAGGCCAAAGAGGTACTAATTGCATATTTTGAAAATATAAATACGGGAATAAACTTAACTAGTGATGTTTGGTCGGCTCCACATGGTCTACCCGAATCTTATCTTTGTGTCACCGCTCATTGGGTAGACCCGTCATCGTGGGAAATGATGAAACGCACCATTGCTTTCGAACTCTTTGAGTATCCACATACGGGAGATAATTTGTTTGAAATTTTAGATTATGTTATAAAAACTTATAAACTAGAAAATAAAATATTTTCAATGGCATTTGATAACGCGTCGAATAATACATCGGCGGTTGATAAATTAAAATTAAAATATACGCCGATTTGCAATGGTGTATTTTTTCACTCAAGGTGTGTTGCACATATAATTAATTTAATCGTGCAAGACGGACTTGCTTCGGATGAGGTTACATCGGTTATAAACGATTTTAGACTAATGATACATGAAGTTTTTAAGAAAAGTAAAAAAAAAAACAAATGGAATATAGAAAATTTTGTAAAGATACGGGAAGAAAAGCTTTGGGAGCTAATTGGGATGTACCTCATCGATGGAATTCCACTTGCATAATGTTTCAAAGTGCTTTGGAACAAAGAGAAACTTTACAAATGTTTCATTCTAGTCTTGCCGAGAATGATTTGGCAATCCCCTTTTCAAATGAGAAATGGGAAATTATCAATGACTTATCGACTTTTCTTGAAGTTTTTAAAACATCAACTACGAAACTATCGGGAACGTATTATCCGACAAGTCCCTTGGTTCTTTCGGAGTTATTTTTAATGGTTAACAATCTTAAAGAATTTGAATATAAAAGTCCAATGTTTTCAAACATCATATTACCAATGAAGTTTAAATTAAAAAAAATACTTTCTTGAATTGCCACCGGTTTTTACTTGCGCCACCGCTTTAAACCCAATGTTAAATGTTACGGGGGTTGAATGTGTGATAGACGAAATTTTTTCAGCCTTAGATATGCATGAAGTTGACCCAAACTTTTCAACAGAGACAAAAAATTATTTTAACTTGAATTTTAAATTTATGTATGACTTTTATTTAAATAAATATGGGTCAAACATGCACATGCCTATGCCGGGGGGGTCTTCATCAAGTTCAAGTGCTACTAGAGTACGAGATCCCATGATTAGCCTTATGAACACCGTTCGCAACGTAACGGCTAAAAAACAAAGGGGTAACACCCCTTCAAGCGAACTAGGAGGGTATAGTGCAAATGATTACTCTACCGGTTTATCCGAAGAGGAATATGGCACTTTTGATGTTTTGGCTTGGTGGAAGGTAAAGGAAACCGAGTTTCCGATTATTGCCACCATGGCCCGTGATTTACTAACCGTCCAAGCTTCTATGGTAGCTTCGGAATCCGCTTTTTCTCTTAGTGGCAGGGTAATATCGGTGAGAAGAACAAGACTAAATTCGGAGTCGGTGGAGATGTGCATTTGCTTAAAGGATCACTTGGACTCAATCGATCGTATTCAACACGTAACCACTCTCGAAGATGAAACACCACTTGATGTTCGAGTGCACGACGAACAAGAAGGCATTTCTACAAGTAATTCCGAGGAAGAAGTCGCCGCTCAATAATTACGACGAACAAGAAGGCTTTTCTAGAAATAATATGTCACAACTTTATATTTATAAGTTTAATGTTTTGTTAGTTTGTTTTTGAAGATTTTAAAACATGTAACCTTTTTTTTTGAACTTCTTAAAGTAAATAAAATGAATTTTATGTTAATTGTTTTTTTTATTTTTCATGTTATACAAATACGAATCGTAGTTTAGAATCCAAATCGCAAACGAAAAACGAAAAAAAAAAATTTTACACTGTAACCGGTTACAGTACAGGAACCGGGTTAGGAACCGGTAAGAACCGGTTAGATAGGTTAGGGGTCCGAGGGTGGGAGAACCGGTTCGGTTCCCTAACCGGTTTGAGCCTGGAACCGGTTTAAAATGGGGTTTTGAATATAGGAACCGGTTAGGAACCGGTTCCGGTTCCTAGTCCCAAACCGTTTTGAACATCTCTACCCTTCTCCATGGTTTTTGATTTGCTTTTTTTTTCATTTTCTTTTTAATTTATTTTCTTCTTTTATTTTTTGCATTTTCTTTTTGATTTGTTAATTTATTTATAATTAGATAAGCTTTTGTTTTCATTTCTTTTTGTTTTTTATGTATCATGTGTTTAATTTTTTTTTTCTTGTAAGTTAAATATAATTTATATATTGTTGTGACATTTGGTCAGTTTTTGCTCTATTTTGATACAAAATTTATTCAACACTTTTGTCTATTTATTATATTTAATAAGAAAAAGAGCAACAGGAATTGAATTCTGGATTCCCTTCAACGAAATTTGGTAGCAAAGGATGAGTTGGATAGTCGACTAAAACATCTGTTCACAAGTTAGCTGGTATATTAAATCCAAGAGATATTAAATTGATTGGCAATTCGTTTACAATATTATCTAATATAAATTAATAGATATAATATCCTTAATAGTTTTCTGAGTAAACATGATTGCCATATCGTTAGATTTTGCCAACCAGGATGCAGTATTTGTGTCAAGAAGGCTACAGCCAACGCGTTAGCAAAAACGCAATGACATTATGACAAAAAAGGTTAACTGAGTAAATTTGACTAGATTCGATAAATAAAATTTGGGTAGCAAACAATCACACAAAGTGTTGCATGCGTCGTGTCGTGTCAATCTATAGAGTCAATTTATAAAGTCTTTTAGATGAATATATATATATTTACACACGTATATATGCTAGTTTTTATCCCCCGTATTACAGGGGTTGTTTTATATTATTTGTTTATAATATTTATTTGTTTTTTGAATTTTTATCATTTTTATTGTATGAAAGTTAATAATATACTTATGATTTGATGATAAATTGTTTCACAAACAAATGAGATTTTATAACCACGTTTAAAAGCTATATGGGTTTGATGAGACCCAAGACTCGTTTATTTTTTTACTATAAAATTGGTTTTTTAATTATAAATAATATATATCTTTTTTTAAATAAATCATATTTTAATTTTAGTATATTCCTACTTTATAAGGTTTTATATCAAATATTTGGTGAGATTCGTTTTTAATTTAATGAGATGTTTTAAACCGTTTAAGAAATATTTGGGTTTGATGAGACCCATACCCGTGAATTCGAGTCAAATGCATGAGAAACATCAATTTAAAAATCAAGCAAATCTGGTGACTCCAAAAAAGGGGAAGCGACCACATCGCGACACTTAGGATGTTTATGCTTTCATTTATATATATTATAGATAACCGAAAATGAAAACCGTTTACTAAGAATAGCCCATTTACTTATTAATAAGCTTCACTTTAACAGAATCTAATGCAAGAATTCATATTATACTAATAACAGACTTCATATGTTGCAATCTCTTCAAATATGAGTTGATATAGTTAGATTGGGTGATAGTTATATTGTTTGAAAATCGAAAAATAGTGCACTTTATATATTATACAAGTCAATACGAAAACATAATTAATAATAATCATCACATATATATACAAAACATATATGAGAAAGGATAATGTAATAACAAGTAATTGTTGGAGTTAATTCCCGAATCGAGTTTTGGGTCGGGAAGGTGGGGCCGGTTTGAGCTAATGGATCGATCTCATTAATTATTTAATTATTGCAGTTAGAGATAATTATCTATTTTATTTATTAGATAGAGATGGAATTTTATTTAATAGATAAATAGGAGTTTGTGTTTTACTCTAATTGTAATCGAGCCTCTGTATAACCCCAAAGAATTCATGTAAGGGTTAAGAGAGAATTGATCAAGTTTTGAGTTATTTTCTTGATTAATAAAATCGGTGAGTTGTGCCAAATATATTCTGTTTAATTCGATTCGGGCCATTAATTGGCATCAAAGCAAGGATTGAATAACCCCAAGATCGTAGGAGAAGCAAACCAAGAACAAACGGGTTTGTGTTCGAGTGGCGAGACGAGGGTTGCGGATTGAACAGAAGGTATTTGTTCGGGTTTGTGTGGTTCCAGCAGGTTTCGCAGGATCCTGTTCAAGCACGGCAAGCGCGGGATTTGTTGTTCAAGAACTAGTGTTTGGTTCTACGGCGGGCGAAGGACTGTTCGGCGGCGAGAATTAATTTGTGAGTTTTGTAGCAGGCGAGCGAACGCCTTCTGTGGTTCTTTTTGTGTTTTTGTGATTAAAGATTTAAAACAAAGAAATCACAAAAGTCAAAACTCAATATTCTTTTTGAAAAGGTCTTGTTTACGAAGGAAGAAAAATAAACAGGGTATTATTTGTAAAGCAACTGAAGTTGCCTTGAAGCAAGTTGTTTTTTTTTTTCAAGAAGGTATTCGTGATTGGGGTGTTGCGAGCGAACGGGTTTGGTTCTGAAAAGTTGTTCAGGACTGATTTGTTTGTGTTTGTTCCAACGGACTGGAGCAAGGGAGTTCGACAACGTTAAAAGTTTACCAACGGAAGAGAAAAAAGACGTCAATGGCAGATGCCGAAGAAAGACCGATAATCCCACCCAAAGCAAACGGGGGGATATCAGTGCAGGTTACAAAGCTGAACGGAACAAATTACATCACATGGGCGATTGTGGTGGAAGCGATTTTGGACGATCAAGGATTATGGGAAGTCGTTCAACCAGAAGAGGGCGTGGCTATTGATGCGAAGAAGAATAAGACGGCATGGTCGTTTTTGTTCCAAGTTATGGAATGTAATATTCTTCTTCAGGTTGCTCAATACAAGAATGCTCGAGAAATATGGGCGGCTTTAAAGACACAGTTTGTTGGGGCTGAGCGAGTCCAAAAGGCTCGACTCCTAACATTGAAAAGTGAATTTGAGAAACTCAAGATAGCGGAAGACGAGACTGTTGATCAGTTTGCGGGAAAAACAACCGGTATGGTTTCAAAGGCAACGGGTCTTGGTCACGTATTCGAGCAAGATGTTTTGGTGAAAAAGTTACTCGACGCGGTTCCAGACAAATACTTCAATCTGGTATCTTCAATCGAGCAAACGGTTGATCTCGATAGTATGAGGTTTGAAGATGTTGTAGGAAGCCTTAAGGCGTTTGAGGAACGTTTACGAGGAAGAGAGCGCGTTGCTTCGGAGTCTCAAAGTCAGTTACTTTTCAATCGATCAGAAGGTAGTTACAAAGGTAAATCGTATGATCAGTCCGGTAACCGAGGTAAAGGTGGGTCGAGTTCATGGGAACATGGAAGAGGCCGAGATACCGGAGGATAAGGATCGTACCAAACCGAAGGACGGGTAAGAGAAAGGAAAGACCGCTCCCAGATTAAATGTTTTCGTTGTGACGAGATGGGACACTTTGCGTCCTCGTGTCCGGAACGAAGACGAGAAAATCAGGAAGCAAATCTCACTAAAACGAATGAACCAGTCGATCGTGATCTGGCAGGTTATTTAAATCTTCATGAGACGGTTTACTTAAACGAAGAACGAGTTAATCCGAAAAGGCTTGAAGCCGAGAGAGTGGAAAAGGATACTTGGTATCTCGACAACGGAGTGTCGAATCACATGACAGGTAACCAGTCGTATTTTTCCGAACTTAACAAAAATATAACAAGTAAGGTAAAATTCGGGGACGGGTCGTGTGTTGATATATGCGATAAAGGAAAGATTTTGTTAAAATCGAAAAGCGGAGGTGATTGGGTTTTATCCGATGTTTATTTTATACCAAGTTTGAAAGATAATATAATAAGTCTCGGTCAAGCAACGGAGAACGGGTGTAATGTTCATATGAAGAAAGATTATTTGCTCTTGTACGATGATGGGGGTAAACTTATGATGAAGGCGTTTCGAACGAGAAGCCGGTTATACACGATTAAATTAACCGTGGGAGTTCCGGGTTATGTTAAGAAATTCACGCCGATTCAAATTAAGTTAAGCGATTCGGGAACAAAAGAGGATCACGGAAAACTATTGTTCGCTCGATTAGATGACAAGAATCGCAACAAAAGGAGCGGTTATGCGAGTTCATGCGGCTGAGGGAATGGTCGGGGACAAGGTCATAAAGGATAGGGGTGCAAACGAGCCGAGCCGAGCCCGAGCTCGACCAGGCTCGAGCTCGGCTCGTTTAACTTACACAGAGCTCGAGCTTGAGCTCGGCTCGTTTCGAGCTCTATTTCCAAAGCTCGAGCTCGGCTCGTGAGTGGATTTTCAAGCTCGAGCCCGGCTCGGGCTCGGCTCGTTTACCATTTATTTGTTATTTTTTAAATAATATAATTATTTTTATATATTATTATCTATTATAATTTTCTGTATAAAATTATATATATATATATATATATTATTTAGTTATTTTTATTTATTTTTTATAAAAATATATATTAACAATATATATATTAATTAATAATTATTAAATACATAACTTAAAAAATTATATAAATGGCAGACTCGTTTAGGCTCGCGAGCCGGCTCGTGCTCGATTAAGCTCGGCTCGTTCGAGCTTTTTAACGAGCCGATCCCGAGTAGCTCGCGAGCAGCTCGGCTCGTTTGCACCCCTAATAAAGGAGGTCGAGTTCGGGAGAGCCGAAAGAACAAAGTCATGGATTAAGAGAAGTTTCAAGAAGTGAAGACCAAGATGATGAGGACCAATATGGTTGAGAAAGCCGAGAAGGTCAAGATCGTGGGTCAACTTAAACAGAACAAAAGAGACATGTTCGAGGTTAAAGGTCCGCCTATTCCGGTTCGGAAATTAAGGGGGTGATTGTTGGAGTTAATTCCCGAACCGAGTTATGGGTCGGGAAGGTGGGGCCGGTTCGATCTCATGGATCGATCTCATTAATTATTTAAGTATTGCAGTTAGAGATAATGATCTATTTTATTTATTAGATAGTGATGGAATTTTATTTAATAGATAAATAGGAGTTTGTGTTTTACTTTAATTGTAATCGAGCCTCTATATAACCCCAAAGAATTCATGTAAGGGTTAAGAGAGAATTGATCAAGTTTTGAGTTATTTTCTTGATTAATAAAATTGGTGAGTTGTGCCAAATATATTCTCGTGTTTAATTCGATCCGGGCCATAAGTAATTAAATGCATTGACTAAAAAATAGTTGAGCTTGGGTTGGAAATCTGCTTTATTTAAACTCGACTGGATTAAAGCTTCTCACAAGCCGATATCAAGGCTCTCATGAGCAACTCAACTCATTTACATTTTGTTTTTCATGCTAGATTGTTGGTTAATAGTTGAATTTAAATATATTAAAATTTTAAAATAAATCAACGGTTAATGGACAATTACTAGGTCCAAAGTAATGAAATAATTAAGATAGTGTTTTGTACACATGCATAACATGTGAAATAGGAGGAACCGTTGTGAAGGTGGTGACAAGACAATAAAATGGTAATGATCTATTTCATTATACTGTTCATTTGATTCCCGATAGTTTCATACCAAATAGACACTAAGGATTTAGGTTAATCTACTATAAATCAACTATAAACTGAAGTCTACGTTGACACTCGCAGTCTAAATATCTAATATCAAACTTTGGATTGTTAAATGAAATGGGCATGGGCATGGGCATGGGCATGGGCCTGGAATTTATGACAAAGTTGTAGCGTAGGATTGGAAATGCATTTAACAAAAACCCAATTGATGGCCCATTCCAGAAGAGCATATTTTTGCTCAGATTTTTATTTACGAAGGTGCATCAATTAATACTTGAATTATATATTTTTTAACAGTGTGTGGAATTACTCTTAATATTCAAGTGAGATTTTCTAAGACGAGATGTCATCTGTTCATTATGGAATACCTCAATAAGTCAGGTTTCAAACATGATACCATAGAAATTTTAAGTCTTAGCTATCACCCACGTGCCATTAAACCGGAATATGAATTAATAAAACCCGCCGCTAGAATATAACGTAGCAAATAATCTAATAACTAATATTACAAATTATCAAATAATAAGGTCAAATTTAGAGAAAAGTTAAGCAGAAATTCCCACATTATTGAGGATTGTTTTAGGATTGGAGAGAGGAGGGGCCGGAAGTGGCGGGCTGGTGTGGCAAGCCACATGTGGCAAATGATGATTTTGGTTGGGCGATCGGAGAGACATTAGACAATCAAAGCTCAAATAGTCGTGTCATACGGCAGTTTTTATTTATTACATACATAACTTGCGACTAATGCAAGACCTTTTTACAACCGATTTTATTAGGTTTCTTTAGCATTAAACTGGCTTTTCAAAATTTAAACTTATCTAAAACAATCACAAACTTCGCGACCAAAATTCCTTTTCATTGTAATTTTATGACCTATTATGTAACTAGTTTTGCAACTGGCTTTTGCGGTAATTTCAGTTGTGTTTTATGCAATGTTGCAAAATTCGCTAGGCGGTCTCTAGGCGACCGACCCCCTTGGAGGGAGTACTCGGAGTACTCGGGGAGTAATCGGAGAGTACTCGGACATGGTAAATATAAAGAAAATTAATATTTGGTTATTATATATATGTTAAATATCATAAGTTTACTAATATTTATAACAACATAGGTGAATATCAATATAAATAAAAGAAATACAGTTTTAAATATAAAATATTATAAAAATTATTAATCATTAATTGAAAAAATGATATTTGTTGTTTAATATTATTGAAATAACAATTATGTTTTATTTTTTTTAGTCAAAAATCGGTCCAAGTTCACCGATAAGATGTAATTCTGGCTGAGATTGACCACATTTAACCGATTCTTTGTAACTAGGCGGATTTACATAAACTCGCCTCGGTGACATACCTTGTAGCGAGTATTCGGTCTTGTAATCCTACTTTTACAACATTGGTTTTATGTAATCATTTTGATAATGTGCTCTCCAATATAAGGCTAGCCTACCTATAACAACCAAATGTTTCTTAAAGGGGAGGTCTCAAGTTAGAATTTAGACAATCAAGTAGTTTAGAATGATTGTTGTAAAAGTAGAATGGTGGTGTCATTTTGCTGTTTAAAGAAAAGCCTGATAACGGAATCTACATATTTTCGTTAAAAGTAAAATTGAAAAGCTTGTTAACTAAAATCAATTACTCCATATCTTATATTAATTGTTATCGTTATTATTAGTTCATAAATAAGTAAACATGGAATGAAAATGAACCTTACAAGCAAAATTATTAAAAGATGACAAGCATAGTATATAGTAATATAGTACTAGTACGTTAATAATGGAGCATATGCAAACAGATGGTCTTACTAATTACATCACACAACGAATGAAAGAGAAAAGGAATGTTACTTTCGTGCTTAACGAAATCATATTTGTGTAAATAGAAATTAATTAAAAATTAGTGACAGATTGTTGTTTTTTTAAACACGTCAAATTTAACTCTACCTGTAAATTATTACACATTTTTTTTATCAACGTTAGGACTTGAAACTTCACCTATTAGAAAACTAAAACTTTATCCGCGCCCTAAGTCAAAGGGCCTATGGTCAATCGATTGTTGTTAAAACTCTTATCATGAAGCATGTACTTAGGATAAAGAAATTGTAAACACGGAGTATTTTTAATACATGATTTAAATTTTTGCACATTAGTTCTATATATCTTATCAAACATCTTGATATCATTAAACTAAAAGTCCTTTGTGAATGTTAAAACGAATTTTCTTTTATCAATATTACAATAAAATATTGTTATATTTTTTAATTTAACGAAGTTTACTCTTTGACTGGCTATTCACTTTTCATTTTTTTGGTTTTTGATTATAACTATGGTTTTTCTTTACTAGAAGTGAATATTATTTTAGAAAGATATTACAAGATTAAAGTGAATTATAACTTTAATTAGAATATAAAGGAAGTATAGAGTAACACATTTGGGATTTGACATTTTATTTATGTTCTTTTACATATAAAAAAAAAATAGTGCACTTCTTTTAAATAAACAGTTTTATTTAGAAATGAATTAATTATTTAAGGAGAAATGATTAAGATGTTTAATTAGGAGGCTTATAAATCAAATTAACAATAAGTTGCCATAAATAAGCATAAGAAAAGAATAAATGACTAAATCATATATCAAGGGTGTCTTAAATACGTTTCGTTCTTCTCAAATGGTAAGAATAGCTGTTTGAAAATATTATAAAAACAAATAAAATAAAACAAATTACACATTCAGTTTTGTATAGATCAAAATGTTTTCTTGAGCATTGGTGTTGTGTGAATGCTTATTAATTCTTTAAATGTGAATGTGCAAAAGAAACTTGGGGCAAGAGAAATTTGGAGCATCTGGTATGTGTTCGAGCTGAACAATGGGTCCACGTGGAATAGAACGTGGAAAAAGATGTTATGTCCATTTTTTATATAGTGTTAATATGAAAAACACGAAATGATTGGGTGTTAAACGGGTCTGGGATATATAATTGCTAATCTAGCAATGGCCGGAACACATAAATTTGGAGCAATGCTCTAGATGAATCAAACACAGATCAAACTAGACAATGTCTCACTTAGAGAAGCTGGTGTTAGGATTAAACGCACACACGAAACTGAACACGACACGAAAGCAATAAACGACACGAGGATTTAACGTGGTTCGGTCTAAACTGACCTACGTCCACGGGTGGCAAACCAGGTATATCTTTATTGAGTGACAACGATTACAAGTACACGATATCAAATATATAGAGATACACTTAGGGTTTGTATCTTATTAAACAAGAAATCCAAACCGGGCCGGGCCTGCCCTTTGGACTTCAAATAATAAACCGGGCCTACACTGAAAAGGCCTACGAAACCCAACAAACTCCCACTCGGAGGCCTTGAGTACTCTTGTCTGCACTCCTGATTGTACTTCTGTAATCCGAACATTAACCATATTCTAGTTGCCACCGCCTTCTCATCAATTAACCTGAAGGCCCGTTGAAGCTCCTCGAAGCTCCAACACGTCAGTCACGGCTAAAACTGCCCCTGACCCGTTCTCTGTCCCTACCGGCTCCCACTGAAACAAACTACCAGATCCTGAGATACCCTGAGAACAAACACTCTCCATATTCAGCAAGTAACTCACTGGAGAGACTTTTACAGCTAGAATACTGGTTTTCTTAATCCACTGTCGACCTTGAACTGTAACTGAAACACGACCTGTGCTCACACTGTCACGATGTCCTTTGACTGATTTAACCTTCCTAGCTCGTTCATCCTGAATCTTCACTTTGGCTCTGGGTTTGTTACTTGCAAAACGAACCTTCTTCTGCCCACGAGATTCTGTGAACCGGACTTTGTCTTTCACCAAAACTGGATCCACTCATTTCGGTGACATATCGACCATATACAACGAACCCATTTTCTTGCCACGAGCAACAACGAGATTCCCTTTGACTACTTTCCACTGCCCATTCCCGAACTTAACATCATAACCCTGGTCATCCAACTGCCCAACTGAAATCAAACTTTTCTTCAAACTTGGAATAACCCTAACATCTTTCAAAGTCCAAGAAGTACCAGCTGAAGTTATCAAATCAACATCTCCCATATCCGTAACCTCTAGAATATCATCGTTTGCAAGTCGAACCTTTCCAAAATCCCCAAACTTTAGATTCTTTATCGTTTCACTACAGTGAGTGGCATGAAACGATGCACTAGAATCCATCACCCAAGCATCAACGTTATCCTCAACACTAAGAACGTAAAACTCATCCTCTGGGCATTCTTCTGCAGTGTTGACTTCTGTAACGTTCACCTCTTTCTTACCATTCGGACACTGATTCCTGAAGTGTCCCTTCTCTTTACAACCCCAACATTCAATATCATTACGAGTCCTAGACTGACTCCTTTTCCTACTTCCACTGCCTCGTTGTTTTCCCCTACCACTACCTTCCGTGACTAATATATCACTTGATGACCCACCTGAATTTCTGCGTCTTGAATCTTCTCCAAGAATCAAATCCCGAATCCCATCCAAAGTAATCTTTGTAGATGAACTACAAACCGCAGTCACTATTTGTGACCAACTGTCGGGCAAAGAGGATAACAACAAAAGACCTTGAACTTCATCATCAAACTTAATGCCGACTGACACTAAGCGGGAGATTCGAATTAAGATTATTGATATGCGTTGTAACTGACCCACCCTCTTTCATTCGAGTTGTCACTAGCTCTCTGATAAGATAGACCTTATTCGCTGCCGAAGGCTTCTCATACATGTTGGATAGTGCGTCCATCATACCACGGGCTGTGGTTTCTTTCATGACGTTAAATGCCACATCTTCCGACAACGACAATGTAATACAAGCCCTAGTTTTCTTGTCTAACTTCTTCCAATCTGCTTCTGACAACTTTTCTGGTTTTTCATCCTCAAACACTACATCCAAGTCTTTCTGACAAAGTAGTGCCTCAATCTGCATCTTCCACCAACCGAACTTCTGTCCGTCAAACTTCTGTATCGAAACCTTTCCGTCTTCTACCATAACAATGACTAAAACGAAAAACTGGATAAAAACAGAGATCGACACAACAATGGCACGAGCCTGAACTTAACGGTTGTTCTACTGAACTCTGTTAAACAATCAACCTATTTAAACCGCAGCGGAATAATGAACTATAAATCTAGAAAACTGAAACTTTAAACTGAAACGATAAAACTTGACAAACGCGGTTGGCAACTGGCCACCCGTTTCTTTAACGCTTCTTCTGACTTAACAACTGTTCTTCAAAAATAGGATCTTGATTCAATTGCTCTTAGCTCGTACTTTTCTTAAATATAATCTTGACCCAAATAATTCTCTCGGTTAATTAACAAAAGAAAAAACTAAAAAAGACTTTTTTTTTCTTTTACGATATACGGATTGCAACAAAGGAAAAAATATTCCTTTACTTTTTCTTGATAGCAACGAACTCCAAGAACAAAATAATAATTCAACTTCCTTTTCACTTTGTTCAATCCCAAGTATTGTCTCTGCTCGGAACAATGGCGAATTTCTAAACTCCGAAAACGCACAGGTTCTCTACCAAAACCAAACTTCGCCAATTCTAAGCTATGGTCGAACAGACAATCAAGAACCCAGCGACGCTAGACACCTGCCTTAGAGTCCACGGTGACGATCTTTGATTTCTGGATCTGACCGAGTAAACAAGAGAGGTCGCGGTGGTGGCGATGCGGTGCTCAAGTACTTTCAAACAGAACCTCAACTCAGTACGTCGGACAGCGACGGCGGCCGTAAACCCTGACGGCGACTTGTTGCGGCAGCAACAAAACTCGGTGGCGGCGGTTAATTATCTGCCGACCCTTACCGATTCTGATGCGGCGGTAACGAGCGACTCTACGTGTTCTTCGTGTGATCCGAACCTAAGCTCTAGATACCACTTGTTAGGATTAAACGCATGCACACACGAAACTGAACACGACACGAAAGCAGTAAACGACACGAGGATTTAACGTGGTTCGGTCTAAACTGACCTACGTCCACGGGTGGCAACTATGTATATCTTTATTGAGTGACAACGATTACAAGTACACGATATCAAATATATAGAGATACACTTAGGGTTTGTATCTTAATAAACAAGAAATCCAAACCGGGCCGGGCCTGCCCTTTGGACTTCAAATAATAAACCGGGCCTACACCGAAAAGGCCTACGAAACCCAACAGCTGGTGTGGTCACCAAGGGCGGCAATACAACTGGGAGAAGCGTGTTTGTTAAGGCAATATGCTCTTTCTTTTTTGTTCATTATGATGATGATTGTGTATTTTGTATTTCTAGTTTAAACTCTAAAATTTCATGCTATCTGTCGTTATTTTGTTTTATTTTATACGCGTTTCATTTAAGATACATCAATAAATAAATAAATTTACAACATAATAATTTAAAGACATCAAATATGTTGACATTAGCAAATCATGTAGCCATGATGATGATTAATGTGTTTGCTTGTGATTGACCTTTATTGGATTTGTGTGTCCGCAAATTGCAATGATCAAAAGGTCTTGGTCAATATTTTAAAACTGCCCTTTAAAATTGTTTTGCCATAATTTGACAACATTACCCTTTTTCTGCAATTGCCTAAGATTCTCTTCTATCATTCCTCATCTCAAGAAAACCCTAGTATGATTAAATTATCCTTTTAAGGCTTTAACCTTTAATTCACAACTATAGAATAGAGTAAATATTGAAATTATAATCCTGTTTTCACCTTAAACAAGTTATATCTTAATACCCTTTCATTGTGTCTGAGAAACAATGTAATATAAGATTTTATATCCACTTCTAATTACACACCATTAACCTCAACAAAACCCTAGCTAGTAGCCTTCCTTTCTAGGAAAAAGTTAATAACAATTTAAGACAAATGATAAGTTCTATACCGATCTTGATATCGTCATGTTGTTTGATCGGAATCTTTATACAGGTTTAAAAAGAAAAAATATTAAAACAAGAAAGTACCATAGAGAAACACCAACTTAAAACCAACCAATCACATAAATTCGAAATACAAGAGAAGAGTACCCAAACCCCTCAAAGTTACTAATTAACTAGCTAGTTTCATCCTCTTCTTAATATATAAAAGAACACATATCCAGGAAAATAGTTTACATATACAGATATAGAAAAAAAAAATAAAGTGTCTCTTGCTATACACATTTTTCTCTAAATTTAAAACACAAAGAGGTAGCTGATACAGATCATGAAGATGAAGTAGAAGAGGATAAAACCATGATATTGAAACAGAAACAAACTGCTAAAATAATCATTTATCATTCATAACACCAATTAAAAAGCTAGCTTTTTTTTGTTTGTATCTTTTCCACATCCACCATCACCATATATTTCTTGAAATCTTCCATGGGTATGCCAATCCATTCAATCATCAATCAAAAAACCATCACTCTAACTCTTACCTGTTTGAAATAGGGTTTGGTCCACTTGGAACTTCATGTTTGGCGGCTTCAAATGATCCGGTAGACTTTGGATGCGATCGATGACGTGTTCTCCTAGGGCGAAAATTGGTTGTTGTTGTTGATGATCTTGAGGATTTAACATGGGAAGTAGAAGTGGTTGGTTTAGTTGGAAGTGATGCAACTTCCATGGAACTAGAGGATTGAAGAAGAGTGATCAAGATAGTAAAGATCAAAAGTGCAACATAGAAAAGTGAAGAACATGATCTAGGGTTTGAGAATTGAGAGATTTGTGTAGAGGATCTCAATTTAGCCATGCAATAGTTGATTGTTTCTGGGAATAAAATAAATAACCACCCCCCAAAAGACCACAAGAGATCAATATCCATCAACCAATTGCATACACCCAATGACTAAATCTTGAGCACCACCCCAAGTATAGAGAGAGAGAGAGAGAGAGAGAGAGAGAGAGAGGTGTTATAAAAGGTGGATGGAAAAGAAGTTTGGAAATTGTATACACGTTTGATGAATAAGTACTAGTAATCAAAGCATAATTCAAGGGGAAGCATATAGGAAAGAAGATGTGAAAGCTAGGTAGTAGTTGGGCTAATTTACTTGGCTGTCCCTACGTATTATCATAAGGAATACTACATGCAAACTATATCGTTCGTATTTATATTACTCAAAATCAGTTTGTTAAAAATTATCATACTGGGGTTCACGTGTCAAGCGTCAATACTAGACAAATTTTTTTTTCTAATGGCCAAGGAATCCTTCAAACGAGCTATCGGTTAAATTTATCACATCGAGATACACTCGCCTTCCGGGGAAAACCCTCACCCAAGGCCAACGTCCGTAAACACTCGCCCGAAGGTAAGACAATGAGTTGAGATAAAACCCGTTCAGTTCAAGGAACCAACTAGCTAGTGAACGCCACCAACTCGCCTACTCTATCATCATCACCCGGTGTCGCCGAAACTAAATGATGAGTCCAAAAGTTTTTCCCTTACTACTCAATCACCAGCTTGTTGATAATGTTAGACTAAGTTAAAAGGCAATGTTAGGTAAATAGTTTTTATTTAATATATATATATAGGTAAAGGATGGAATACGAAAATCGATTATCGTGCAATAGATACGCGAGTGTCTAGAGCGTCCATTTTCAATAACCAAATTACGCGAGCCGGCCTCCTTCAACCTCTTCTCCCGTCGATTCCGTCCACCTTCACCATCGCCGTTCAACGATTCCGTCCACCATCCACCTTCGCGACCACCATCTTCTTCCGACACAACCATCGATCGTTGCTCACATGTCAGTTGATTAAATTGCTCAATTGAAATTGAAATTATTGAACTAATTGATCAATTAAAATTTGAAATTGGTCCAATTACTCATCAATTTGAAGTTTCAATAAATCAATTTTGAGTTTTTGAAGAAACCCAATTGCAGACGTTCCATATTTTGTTCATATGGTCGAATCAATGATCAAATTAACAGTCGTTGATGATTGTTTGATGATTATGAGATTATATGAAGTGATTTCAGTGTTCAATTTCATGTTTACATGTGTTTAATTTCTTTTTTTTTTGTTAGTTTTAGAAGTTCTGAACAGCCAGAACTTCTAAACTTTTTATCAGAACTTCTAAATTTTTTTGAACACCCAGAACTTCTTAGAACTTCTAAACTAAATAACCTGAACTTCTTAGAACGTATTAGAATGTTTAAAGATGTTCATTTGTTTTTGAACACCCAGTGCCTCGTTGAATGTATTAGAACGTTTAAAAATGTTCTTTTTTTGTCAGGACGTTTAAAGGTATTCAGTTATGTTTCAGAACGTTTAAACATAATATTTTGAACCCTAATCAGAGCTCGATTGAGTGCGTTATTTCTGCAATTCCATAATTGATTGATGAATCTAAATGCTTCTACACATCAATTCGATTGATTAAATCATCATTTTGGTGTTTATTTTGGTCAGAACGTTTAAACTTTGAGCAGAACGTTTAAACATGAACTCTAATCAGAGCTCAATTAAGTGTGTTAATCTGTATTTTCATAATCGATTGATGATTCTAAAGCCTCTTACACATCAATTCGATTGATTAAATCATCAATTTTTGATCAATTTGAAGATTTTTAATGTTCAATGACGTTCTTTTCAATTTTGGGTTTTGACTTTTGAGATTTCATACTTTAAGCTGTGATTAGAGTTTAGAAATTGGATTAGATTGAGCGACAAGTTCCGAATTTGGATCAGAGTTGATTTGTAATCAACGAATTTTGATCGCGAACTACTGTTGGGTTATTTACGAAATTGTCACCGCGCGTTTTTTAATCAAACGTTCTGGAATGTCGCGTACCTAATGTACGATAAGCCCTTATTGTACGTTAACCCACCCCTATATATATACATGTAATAAATACTATTATATATAATTATGATGAAAAATAGTTAAAAACGTATCAATTAATTATTTTAACATACCGTAACAAATAGACACAATGACAAAGTTAGTCCCTAAAGTTTTTTTAAAGTAATAAGATTTAGTATAGTTTAAAGTTGCTGGTATTAGTACTAAGATTTTAATTGTGTAACAATATTATGTACTAACTTTAACTTTCGTTAAAAGTTAACGAAATTTGCGTCAACTCGTCGTCGTAACGCTTGGGTTTACCAATGCCCAAGCTTCAACGCTCGGATTATAACAACACGCGATTTTTACCGACCGAATAAACATTGATTTAAATATTTTATTTTTTTGTGTTAATCTTTTTTATAAATTCAACAACTTTATATTTAAGGTTTTACTAAGGTACCTTTACTAACATAACCAATGCCCACCGAATCCGCGTCAATTCGTTGCTGCAACACAATGCCCCGTTTTACCAGCTGAATTAATATTGATATAAATATGGTAATTTAAAAAAAATGTCGTTGATCCCTAACGCTACCTAAAACAACAAGATTGAGTACTAAGGTTAAAAGGAAACATATATAGATACTAAGGTTTTAATTTTATAACAATGCTATGTACTAACTTTAACTTTCGTTAAATGATAACAGAAAATGCAAAAAAGCTTAGGGCATTATTGTCATTACACTTTCTCACTAATTTATGCCAATTTATTTGGCATATTTGTGTTTAGGAATATTTTAGAATTTCATGTTCTAATTAGTATGGCAAGTAGTGATATACCCATGCATTACGCAACAAATTCGGTAAGTAAAACTCAGACATTGCAATTATGAGTCAAGGTGAATTATATATGTATTAACTATGTATGTTACGGTACCGGAAGTAAACATAAAAAAATTAATTCATCATATTAACATACTTAAAAAAACTAATGGCGCTCGTATAGCCTATTATTTATAAAATTACCATATTTAAAAGCAATATTTATTCGACCGGTAAAATCCGCCATTGTGTTACAGTAGCGAGTTGACGCATATTCAATGGGTATTGGTTACGTTTGTAAAGTTACCTTAATAAAACCCAAAATATAAATTTGTTGAATTAACATATAAAAGGATTAACATATAAAAAAAAATAAATATTTAAAACGATGCTAATTCGAATGATAAAATCGGGCGTTGGAAAAATCCGAGCGTTGAATGTGACATCTGCCCAATCCGACCCGACCCAGGTACCCGTTTTCGAATCTGATTCTTTTTATGATTTAAAATTTGATTATTAATCTTTGTAAATTTAACATTTAATAAATTATATATATATATATTACTAATAATAATAATAATAATAGTATTAATTTCTTGTCGCCGTCCCACCTCTTTCTCTTTCTTGTCGCCGTCCCGCCTCTTTTTCCCTCTTGTCGCCGTCCCTCTGCTTAACCCTTTAAGCCTGAAACCCCTTTTTCTCTTAACTCTTTGCTTGTCCTTTGGTTCTTCCCTCCTAGGGATGTCTGCGCAGCTCCACGCGCCAGACTCCTTACAAGGAAGCCTGTGTGAAGACCAGCTGTTCCTGCGATACGCGAGGCGAACTGTTCCCACAGCGCGCTAAGAATGGTAGTTCTTATCGCGGCGCGCTAAGGATTATAGTTCTTCCCGTGGCGCGCTAAGAATTGTAGTTCTTCCCGCGACGCGCTAAGGATTGTAGTTCTTCCCGCGACGCGCTAAGGATTGTAGTTCTTCCCGCGGCGCGCTAAGGATTGTTCTCTGTCTGCCTTCGCCCTCGCGCGCGCTCGAGTCTTCTCGCGCTAGACCTTAAGTCTTTTCTTCAGTTTTAGTCAGCCTGTATGCTTTTGAAATATCTTATCTTTGGTATGAGCACTGTAGGTCAGTTCCGACATCTGTCCGAAAAGCCACTTTCGGCGCAGCATGCGCACCAATCCTATTGGTTGACAGAAAAAGTGACTGACATAATCTTTTGAAATCTTCTTTTGCATGTCTTGAACAGTGCTTTATCTGACACCTCCCATGCTTTGACCTGTAACCTGTCAGCTTTTCCCCATCCCCTGCAGCTGCCGGCATATCTTTTGATATCTTTTGCTTTTGGTTTCTTGTACTTTTTAATATCTTTTGCTTGATTTGATAAGATCTTTTCCCCTTTCAAGGGATTGTGTTCCCTTGGGTTTTCCTATAAATTAAGCTAATTTCTTGTTTATTAACACTACACACACTACAACACTCCCCAAATCTCTCTTCCTTTGCTCTCTGTCGTAGTTCCTCAGCAACGCCACTCCTCTCTTTGCCTCCGTCTTCTCTTCTGTTCTGCCCAGAATCTCGGTAAATAATTAATATATAATTTTTCCTTTTAAATAATTTGTTTAAGTGACTTACATATATTCAAGGCATAAAAACCAATCGTTAAACCAATAACCTCTTATTTATAGGTTAACTTGTGCTTGTTTAAAAATTGGATTCTTGCATTATCTTTCAACACACCTTTTTCAGGTGAGTAATCTCGTACTTAATCCCCTTTTATTTTTAACGTTTTGGGATGTTCATGTGTTCGTACAACTTGAGTCTTAAACTTGTTTATGAAATTTATGTGCGCAAAACCCCATGTGTTATGGACGTTTACTTGGCTGTTTATTTGTATGTGTGAATCATTAACCGCTTTGTTCGGCCTATTCCGAAGTTTTCATGGATCCATTAGATGAACACGGGAGACCTATCGTTTACGGTTTTCTTGTTTTGTTTACACATGCACGTATGATTATTCGTTTTTGTGCTCGATTGGGAGCACGGATTGAACTATGAGCTATGATCTATTTAGGCTTGATCACAATCTGATTACACCCTATGTTAAACCCCAGTTAAGCACATGTTGCGCGCAGTGTTTGTTATTATCTATTTATATCTATTAAACTTGATTTCTCACCGACACGCAAGTGTTGACGTTTTATTTTAACACATGTTCAGGTTTGCTGTAGCTGCTTTTGGGAATCTCAAGGACACGTAGGATGTTTTCTTTTTCTTTGGACCTAGATTAAAATGTAACAAGACAAATTATGTTATTTGAATATTTTGAGTTATGATATGATTTATGTTACTTTACGATTTGTGTTCTGCGCGTGCGCAATGAAAATGTATTTATTAAATATTGACACCCAAATAGTGTCACGAGTAATGAAACAATACGTGGCGCCCCGATGTATAATCCGCCATCGGTCGGGGTGTTACATTGAAGTCCGGGCATTGGTAAACCCGAGTGTTACGACGGCAAGTCGACGCAAATCCTGTTAAAACTGTTAACTTTTAACGGAAATTAAAGTTAGTACATAACTTTGTTACAAAATTAAAACATTGGTTCTAATTAAGTTGCAACTTTTAAACCTTAGTACCCAGTCTTGTTACTTTAAGGAAATGTCAGGAACTAACTTCGTAATTGTGTTTGATATATAGCTAATGTACCAAAATCAATGGAGAGCTCTAAATAGTGGTCAGCAATTATATACTTAAGTTATGATTGAAAAATGAAAACATAGGAAAGTTATATTTTTGGAGTAATACAAATTACAAAACTAATTATGGTTATAAAGTGATCTAGTCTTTTAGAACAAAGCTAATAATTATTAGAGATAATCCTGATTCCTGAAACAAATCTAAATTAAATAACTAATGAAGGTTTTGTCATTATTTTATTAATTACAGAACTATACTTCAAATCAAATCATTTCCAATTCTAAAAATGGTGCAGCAGAAGCAATCTTTGTAACAAAGTTTGGTGACTTAACCAAATAAAGAAAAGTGAAAATGTTTGCAACTGTGGGAGTCTCATTCTCCCTTTTCCTTTGTCCAAAACAATTGCTTTTCCCTTTAGAGTATAATTAAAGACCCCAGGAAATATGTCACCAAAGCTATATATATTTGGTTAATTGCTGGCTATGAGAACTTGATATTTCACAAGGAAAATGTATGATATTAAACAATAAATGATGTATATATTGTGCGTGTGTGTTATGCACTACGTTTAATTACCGACAGATCAAACTAAAGCCTCGAAATAATTATTCTTTCAAAGGTCTTCGCAAATGCGTAGATGTTAATTGAATGAAACTTTTACCTACGTAGAGTTTCCTACAGATGTTCGTCAATGGTTGGTATATTCATTGAAGGGTCATGCGGTCAATAAAATCCTTTGTAGTCTGTAGTGATCCTATCTTTTTTTAATTGAACGACCTTTTTTTATTAATGTCACCTATGAGATTTGATCCCTCGTGATTTGAACAGACAAAACTTTATCTGAGTTACACAAGTTTTTTTCTCTCATTTTATTTATATACCATCGATCCAACATTCCTTTGACGTATTTTTTATTTGATCATATTAGTGCTAATTCATGGCAATATTGAGACTCTGTCGCTTTAACTCGTTTTAACATAAGTGTTAAAATTACAGATTTTGACTCAAACTTGTTTAGACGTTCATTCTCTAAATAACTATTATGTTTATGGCTTAATTTATGCTACATGGAATATCTCGAGTAAAGGACAGGACAGGGGTATATTTGTCCAATTAGAAAAAAGCTGAAATATGCGCTCATATGGGCAACGGGTCTGAAAAGAAATAAAGAAAAAGAGAAGCATTCACTAAAGAAATAAAAGGAGTGACACCAGAAAGCAAGAAAGTGTGGGGTCTGGTGGGTGGATTTTAACAGAAGGTTTTTGTGTCAGAAGGTTTTTGTGTGCCTCTTTTTTATTGCTTGGAGGCTTGCCCAAGAAACCTCTTTTTTAGACTTTTAATTCTTTTTAATCCTTTTTAATTTAAGTCACATTTTTTGTCCTTATATTATACAAAAGCTAGGTTGCCTAATTATCATAGAAGCAGAAAAACAATAGTTAGAACTGTCTTCGACCCTCCATGCCTCAATCCATTGTTCTGTTCACATAAACTTCGATTTTGAGACGTCTCTACGGTTTTAGAGAAAATACTTTGCGTTAGCCTACCAAAATAACTACACCGATTAGAGTTTTCAGTTGTGACTGGTTATCAATTTTAAACCATTGTGATTGTCGTGTACCAATACACCACCGCCGAGGACCTAATATTGACTTAATTAATCGAGAGAGAAACATTTTATGTGTGTGTTTCTTCCAAATTGTTGTATATACATTGGTTAGGTTGATAGCATATCGTATAATATCATTTATGTTTTTTTCTACGCACATACACATTATTGTGTTTTGTTTCATAGTAGGCACATGTCGGGATAGTATAAATAAGTTATATTTTTGCCCTTTTTATTCTTTAGAGTATTACAAACGAAACACTATATATAAAAAGAAATATCTGTGAATATGTGATTGTTGCAATTGTTTTTAACTTATTTATAATGAATGTGATACGTGTATATTTTTGAATAAAAAACAACTAAACAGCAGGGCCGGCTTAATCGTTTTAGGGGCCCTTAAGCGGAAAAATTCCCAATGCCTAATTAAAAAAATGGTTCGTGTTTTCAAAATCCATTTTTTATGATCTGTAAAATCTATGAAAAAATAAAGCTTGTAACTATGAGATTCAAACTTGTGCCTCTTAAAAGGAAAAGTAGATCAAGTCTTAGCACTATACTTTCTGTGTTTGTTCGTAACTCTCAAAATAAACCTAATTCAGGATAAATACGTATCTAAATATTTTTTAAAATGTGATTTTATTCAAGTAACTAAGTCCTAAAGCCCTAGCTTATAACGGCTCTTGACCCTGCCTGCAAAATAGTAATAAACTTAATGAATAATCTGTTTTAGCCTTTGATTATGGAACAAACAAAAGGAGATCAGCATAGTGGCAATACAATTTATTTTAATTTCTTCTTAATAATTCTTTTAATATCTTTGTATGACTTGCATATTTTGTCTCCCATCATGGATGAAGCATGGGACCTCACCACCTCCGTAATTCCACGTATGATTGAATAATATTTTGTTAAAGTTTTAAACAATATACGTACGTAAAGGTCATGTTTGTAATTTCACATTATATTTATATATGAGTCATGACCATCCTTTTTATGAGTGGTTCATAAACACACCTTTTTTTGTCCTTTTTGTCCGAAAGTCCAAATAAATATATATATCACTCAAAACAATTGATGCCTTAATAGCGTAGCTACATGAACCATGTCCATCACTCCTATCATATAATATAGCATTCATGGCCATTCTTTTAATATTCTTATATACCATATTTGTTGCCTTGATACACTTAAAGAAGACATAACTTAAAGTTAAAATGATTATTCAGACAAGCGGTTATTGATATTTTCGACTTATTTAGATTGATTTAATTAGTTTTGAAAAACTCCAAACCATCGAACAACCAAACACGAAGTATGTTGCGTGCGCGAAGTGAATTGCTTGAATGCAATTCTGATTGATATGGTGATGTTTTATCTAAACCAATTGAGTAATAATGCCAAAACTATTGTTTGATTTATAAACATTACGTTGATCGACAGTTTTTTTGAACTGATTAACTGTTCTTCAATTAGGTTTGGTCTGTTTTGAATTTTGATTTAACATTTTAACGTGTAAGTCAAGATGATTTATATTATCACAAATGATGTAATGGTGATAATATATATATATATATATATATAATTTTTAAGTTGTATAAAAAAATATAAATGGGACATTGGGACCCAAATAGGAGAAAACAATTTAAAGAAAACATCCTTGTTCAAAGCTTTCATTTTTTTTCCACATTTTAAGGGAGACAAGAAACCAACCCTCATGTTATGTTTTTCTTAATAAATCTACAACACATTCAGTGTCACAAAGTCAATAGAGTAGACCTTTAATACATCAATTTGTATTTTATATAAACTAGTGAATTACTGTTGGTAAAACTTGGGCGGTAGTAAAACTCAAGCGTTGTCGGTCCCTGTTTTGAGACGGTATGTCGACCCGAATTCAGTCAGTTTTTGTTAAATGTGTTATGGTATCAAAACTAAAACAAAAATAAGACAATATAAAAACTAAGGTGGGCCAATGGGGTGGCGTCAGTCCATAAAACATTGGCGTTGGTAGAACCCGACCTTTTGTTGATCCATCCGAGCATTGAGGCGATGAGTCTACGCAAATTTGGTCCGCCCTTGTCACGTTCGTTACGGTACCGTACTAAAACAAAACAATAAAAACAGAATTCGAATTCGGTCTGTTTTTATTGTGTTCGTTACGATATCTAAACTAAAACAAAATCGGGTGATCAAATTTGGTCGGTGTCACATAACAACATAACCATTCTCACACAAAAAAAAATACATAAATAACAAACTTAAAAAAAACTAAATTGAGACAACTAATGTTTGCACCATCAAACAAAGATTTGAACTTGGATCCCAAAGAAAACAAACACTTAAACTTATCAACACAACCAGCCAACCAACATTAAGGGTTATGAAAAGTGACAAAACCATTACAATATATAAAAAAACAAAATTAACATACTTTGTGACACCAAAGTTCTTAATTATACCATAGTAATAAAATAATATATGTATATATATGTGAATTTATGTAAGTGCATTCATTGTAAGTGCTTTTAAACACGAGATACGTGCTACTAATTAAACTTTGAATCACTTAACGTGCTCATTAGATGCTCATTTTAGTTCACATAATAATTCGTACATAAATATATAATTTTGTATAAAATATTAACTAGCTAGACAAATCAGCTGGTGACAGCGGGCCGGAACGTTTCCAATTTCAGTGTACTATAGCAAATGAAAAGAAAATAAAATAAAATATACTCGTAATATGGCCAAAAGCGTATTAAAAACGTGTTAGCTAGGTTTGTTGTTTTGTGTATTATGTAATGTGCAATCTGCATTACCAAACATGCATGCTGATTCACGAACCAAGCAAAAGGTAAAATCTTCAAAATATAACATGTTCGGTTAATTGATTAGTTAAATTAAGTATGTTTTAAAAGGAACCAAAAAATGGACCAACCAAATGAAAGTACTACATTTGATTCAAGCTTCTTTGAATTAATACATTTGATAATTATTAATATAGTTATATAAATATTATGTTTGACTAGACTCATTAACCCTAGCCTAGTCAACTTCAATTTATGAAACTCGAGCTAGTGGCTTGGCTAATTTACACCCCTGAATTCAACCAAACTACTTCTTCTTCTTCTTCTTCTTCTTCTTCTTCTTCTTTACGTATTACCTAGCCTAGCCTTGGATTTTACCGTATCGGCATCATGATGCATTTATATATGATTGATTTAGTATGAAGATGATATATAAGTATATGTCGTTATATGATAAACAAAAAAAATAGTGGAAAAGACAACAGAAATACATGTGCATATCAATGGATTAAACATGTTTTTAGACAGATGATTAAACGTATATCGTTTGTAATGAGGTGTAATATATACTTTATGCATGTATGCAAAATATGTCATTTCATTTGATTAGTGACAAATATAAAAAGATCGTAGGGCCATATATATTACGTAGGAATTGTAAAACAACAATATGTATCGTGTAATATTGCTTTAGAAGGTTTGACATTTTCCACAATAATTGTAGATCACAATTCACAAGTGACTAGATTTTGAGAGTTGTTAATTTCTGAAAAGGTTTGATTAGTTTGAGGCTTGAGCATCATTTTTATAAATTTACAAATTTAGGTATGATATATAGAAATTGTGAATTTTTTTGAATGTCATAAAATTATTATTAACTTTCTTTTGATCGTCGTATTTATGTTGTCCGGAAGACTTGTACATAAGGCGTTTTAAACTTTTGGTGTCATAAAATTATTTATAAATACTTTAGTGGTACTTGAGTTATGGGAAGAGGTCTACACACGTAAATTATTATGGAAAAGGTGCATAACAAAAGTATACACTTTTTTTATATCTTAAAAATATAATTAAAATAAAATGATATATATGTAATTTTATTGTTTCTCATTTAAAAATGAGAAAAAGTTAGTTTTATTTTCCGTTTATGTACACCTTTGTAGGGATTTTTTTTAATTTTTTTTCTTTAAGTTGGTAATGTTAGTTTACTTAAAATCATATGAATATATTATTTTGACGGGTTTTATGTATATAGCCTATGTATATGTATGTAATAAACATAAAATTTAAAGTATATTTATAATTATTTAATAAATAAACAATATTCATCGAATAACTTTTTATAATGACTCTCACCATTTGGAAAGCGGTAAAATAATATCATGGTTTAAATGAAAATAATTTAATAGTCTTTATAGAACTAACTAAGAAAAGGAACTACATATTTATAACTTTCAGAAAATATATAGAGGCGTTGTTTTAATATTTACTATATAGGATAAAGTTAAAATACGAAAGGGAAACAAAAATGAGAATTGTAATAAGGATTTGTGATAAGAAAAAAACCTCTGAAAAATAAATTCAAAAAATATAATTAAAAAATCATAACTATAAATATAAATAAAAAATTAAAAAACTAATATGTTTCCGCCGTTATTCCCGTTCAAAAAAAAATTAAAAAAGTTCAAAAAAAAATTGACGAAAAGCACAGTGCCAAGAACAAAGACGCAATGAAGAAAATAAAGAAAAGAAACAATTATAACTATAAAAAGACACTATAGATCGCAAAATATAATACAATATTGACTAATATAACACAATATAAATAAGAAAAGACACAATGTCAAGGAAAATAGCACGATCAATGATGAAATTAAACACAAAACACAATGATAAACAAAAAGACACAACGATTTTTCACTTACAATTGTGTTTTTTTTATGAGAACGAGAAAAAAATGAAAATTTTTTTGTGTTTTTTACTTTTTTTATTAAATTTTGAGTTATGATTTTTTTTAAAAAAATTTTGAAATATTTTTTTTGTGTGGTTACAAATCATTCTCATTTTTATTCCCCTTTATATAACTTGACTCTTACTATATATACCGGTGTTTTATTAAAATATTTTTAATACACAATTTGAATTTAGAAATAGAAAAAGTATCTTATGTGCTTGGTATCAAATCGTTTCTTTTCTTCATATTTGTTTTCTCCACATGTTTTATTAAGTCAAATTTCCATTTAAAGTTTAGTATGTAACGAATTAGTTTAAAGTTTAAAGTTTAAAGTTTAACGAATTAGTATGTAACAAATTTCCATTTAAAGTTTAAAGTTTTGTGAGTGAGAATTGAAAAAGGGGGAAAATCCCCACGCTAATTTGGGAAAGGTGGTGCGGGTTTACGTTTAATATGTAATAGGTGTGTTTTTAGGGTGCTTTTTTCACTTGTTTTAGGTGCTCTGTTGCGAGTACCTTGCTTGTAACTTCTTCTTTTCTAGTTATAAAATTTGATTCTGTTGACTGTTCAAAAGAAGTATGTAACGAATTAGTACCAAAAGCATAAAATCAATATTGTTAGTCCCAAATCCCAATTTATTTCATATTCTTTCCCCACTCCTGCTCTTTTAGACTTTTGATCTCATTAATAAAAAGTTTGAAGATCTTTGCCATCGATTATTTCGTTTTTTTATATTATATTTTCACATACGACAACAAACAGGTTCACGTCTCATACTATCTTATCTTTAGATAAAGCATGCAACAATTCATTCGGAATATTTCTATACGGCTATGCCCATTCATATTGGGAATTGAATCAAAGGTGGTTAATCACCTTTTATGTTTTGATTCAAAAACATAAAGCACGCTTTTATTTACATAAAAGTCATTATCCAAGTAAGGTGATTAACCACATAATTCAAAAGTCTAAGAGAAAGGGTGGACAAAAAGGTGTGATGATCAAGAAAAGTTCGATAGTGTCACGAGTACATTTGAGCTAGGAGGAGCCGAAAGAAGACAACTAAAGATCAAAAGGAGTCCCGGTAGAATCACGGTCAATGAGACCATACGAAGTAAAATATTGTGGTGTGTGCGGGGGTGGGGGGGGGGGGGTGAATGCATGTCGGCGGCCTGACCCTATTGTCTAAGTTGGGTGATGGCCCTAATAGGTGATTATAGGTTTATTTTATTTTCTTGTTAAATAAGTTGGGTTAACAATGTAATGCATGTTACCGAGTTATGGTTTCACATTAGAGTTGTATTCAAATTTTGAGTTACATTTTCTTGATTAGTTGGTTATTATTAAATATTTGGGTGTTATCCAAATACACATTCCGTGTTCTTAATTTACCATTTCGGGACTTGAAATGACAAGTCTTTGCGAATCATCATTCGTTATAATTTTCCTTATAAAACTCTATACCGAGTTCTTGACTAAGAGGCCCTGATTCCATCACTCGACAAATGGTTAAAAATTGATATTACCTACCATATGTATTATGGCCAATACATACATATGCATGAAGATCTACACGTCATTATCAAATCATTAGAATATCTCATCAACCTACTAATTGGTCTCAACTTTAAAGGGGACGTTGTTTTCAACAGCTTGAATTATGGATTAGGAACTTGCCATGGTCCACATATTTCTTTTCCTTCTTGCTATGCTACAATAATTGGCAATAATCAAAATCACCCATCTACCATGATTAGAAAGGTTTACCATTTTTAGTGTACAGTATAAGTGAATATGCACCCGAGTTCATGTGACTATGGTTGTACGTACGTGGGTCTGTTTTGGCCCAAAACTATAACCATAATCCAGACGTCAGTATATGCATTTTGGTCTAGCTAAAACTAGTTCAAAACAATATAATTAGACATTATTTGGGCCTAAAGTTTGGGCTTGAAATTTGTTGACCTATAAATGAATTATTGTTACACATTTGCATATATTAGTATATTATATAGCATTAGAATATACATATAATCTATCATATTAAAAAAATACATATAATTGGTTAGGTCTGGTTGTGGCATGTATATATGAAAACCTTGTTAGCTATAATCGGTTTGGTTTTTAGAAAATCATTAAATCGACCCATTAGTTTTTTGTACGGTTCAATTATATCGGTTAATTTGTATATGGGTCAGTTAATTCGCTTTTCTACATAACACTACATGTGACATATAGGTGTCAAAACACCAAAATGATCAGGTTTACCTTGTCATGTCCAATCCGTTTAATGAAACATGTCAACCAAAAGAATGGAATACAATTGGACTATTTCTAAGCCTTAGATGGTCACCTGAATCTTTCACATATATTTTGCAGTAAAAGATAGCAAAAAAGAATGGGTCAAGTGGGAAACCTTGCTTTATAAAAAAGATATATCACTTAAATTTGATTAATTAATGGTAGCAAGTCTTGTTGAATAAAAAAGCTTAGTCCTGTAAAGATGGTAGGGCACAAGATGATCTTCTAAAATGTATCTTTTGCTTTTGAAATAAATAATAAATATATTAAAAGTAAATCCACCTATCATTCTCAAACCCCTGTTCATGTTCCCACTACACTAATTCAAACAATAAACAACAATATAAGATACAAGTTATTTAAGCCAGACAGACATTTACCTAATCATCAAATCAAATTACTGTCCACTACCCTTTTTCAGCATCATATTGTACCATTCAACAGTTATGTTAAAACTTTTTAAAAAAAAGATCAACATTTGAAAGATCATACCGACGACAATTTAAAAGGTCAAACTAAAAAAACGACTACATAACATACCCTTGTTAATAGAAAAAATTCTACTTTCTGCATATTGATCCATGACAATACATGCATATGTATAAACCGAGTCAACCTAAAAAGGTCATAACTTAGTGATGGCTTTCCCAACAGAATCTAGAATATTGTCGAGCTAACAACGTCGTCGGTGATGAGATATTAATATCATAATGGCCATTATACAAAAAAAGATTATCCTTTGATTCCAGCCAAAGTAGCTTTTTGGTCAAAAGGAGAGACTAGGCTACTATAGTTGTTTTATGTTCAACTTTGTATTTGGTTAAAGAATATGAATAATCTTTTACTTAAACAATACTCCACCTGGTGTTGTTTAATTAAGGAAAGAAAAACTTGATCATGGACATGCATTGTTTATCTTGTTAGGCAACGTTAGAATAATAATTTATAAAAAGTAATCGAAAAATGATTCGGCTCATCATTTTTCACAGAATCTAGAAATGAACAGTGTGAGAAAAGAATGCATAAATCTGACTTTCATTGCTGATTTGGTAAAAAAGGGTTCTATAAATGTTGTGTTATAAACTTATAATCTATGTTGATTCTCTAAACAGACTGCACTAGTAGTACTAATTTATGTCAAACACATGAAACCATTAATAATATGATGATTTGATGTTCTGAAAATAAATGGAATTAGTCTTGAAGCTATATATAGATGACTACATGGACGAGGCAGACTGATTGGGTTCAGATCAAAACGGGTAATTTTTAATGAAGTAAAAATAGGTTGGATTGACGTGCTAACACTTTTAATCTATTTTTTTAAAATTAATTTTTAAGGAAGTAAAAACATGTTGGATTGACGTGCCAACACTTTTTATCAATATTTTTAAAATTAATTATTACGAAGGCTATTATTATTAAATAATGATCTAGTTTTAAACAAATAAGAATTGTCTAGGATGTGTTTTTGGCAACCATAAGAATCCATTAAGAGAAAACTCACGGACACGAGGGCAAGTGGTCTTCAAAAGGTTAAGGTAGAAAACCAGTAGAAACTTTGTATTCGAACTTGAGACCGTGGCGCGTTATAGTATACTTTTAAATAATTTAACTTATTTCCGTTGTTAGTTTTATCTGACTAATTGGCAATACAGTATAATTATAGACTTCTAGTGCCAACGGCAATAGCCATGCAAGGCCCAATACTATATATTTGACCACAGAACAAAGCAAACGATCATCAGGCCCATGATCCATCACAATCAGCAAGAGCATCAAAGTAACCCTATCATACGGCCCATTTTATTACATAAAGTGAGTCAATTTTAATTATATATTATTGCTAACAAGTGTTTACAACCTCCTAAATTATTATATTAGATTTGATCATTATTTTAACAATATTTTTTTTCAATCATATGTACTAATATGTTAATTATTTATGATATTGAAAAAAAAGAAAAAGACAAACTGTGTTGGCATGTTAATCCAGCCCATTTTTACAACCTTGAAATCATGTAATCCGGAACATAGTTTATATAACTCAGTTGTTTAATCGAGTCAAACAGGTTGGATATTGGTGATTGAGTTGTAATCACGTTTTAAACATGTTTTAAATGAGTTGGTGTGTTGTAATAGTTGGTTAATAGGGACTGTAAACGGATTGACGGTCCACATGTTTAATAAAAACATATTAAATAGATCAACTCGAACATGACCTGTGTATTCAAACATTATCTTGAATTATTTTGGAATTCAAATTTTCATTGAGATATTGGAAGAATCTTAAATTTCATTCATTAAGTTAACATTACATTAAAAATCAACTATTTTTGGTAGACTTAATGGTAAAGATTGTCTGAACAACGGTTAGAGCAAATATGATGATTCCAGCAAGTAGAGCAATCATATTCCATGGACTACTAAAGTAAGTATTCCTCGTCCTTGCTATATGTTTTGGCCAATAACCATTGCGGTAGATATTTAATGTTTTCCATTGTTCCACATAAAAGAAATCCACCCATGCAACTTCTTTGCATATGCTATTGATCATATTAGCAGCTTCTTCATTTGAGCCTATATAGTTGACTAGCACTCCTGAATCTACCAACTTGGCAACATCTTCTTGAGTATTCACTAGCATGTACATGGCATAAGCATATGATGTAACATAATTACGAGTTTGACCCGACTGTTCATATGCAATAAGATTTCTAAATACTGACTCAGTGAAGTCACCACCAACCAATGCTGACATTCTAAGAGTAGGCTTACGCCAAGATCCAAAAAAACATGTGAATCTTGATAACTTCACTTCCATCCCCATTAACCATGTTAAAATCTTGGTCCGGCTTGAAGTTCACCCCTGCCCTGTCTAGATCTATAGCCGAAGGGATTGTTGAGGTAAATGGATGTGATGTAATATAATCCGAAGGAGTGTAACATTCATGGAGAAGGCTAAGTATATGGTGGGTGTTAGTTGAAATGTTGGCTATATCTATAAATTTTTCAAAAGGGTTGATGAAAATTAGAACTCGATAGATAAGTAGCGCGAGTGATGCATTAGGATCAAATTTCAATATGGTGCATTTAAATATTTCATCAAGAAAAAACAAAGGGATCTGGTTTTCAAGCAACACCAAGTCACGTGTCACATTTTGGTGTAATAACAGTTTTCCCGAATATGATTTCTCATCAAGTTCCGAAATTTGGCTAATAAATTCAAGTATGAAACAAGCATCCATAACCATGATCTCAGCAATTTCTGCATCACTATAGGGCGTCGTCCAAACATAACATACCTTGATTTCATTCATTGAAGCGTAAACCTTCTCCATACATAATTTCAATACATCCTCTAGTGAGGAATTAACACGACTCATAAGCTTAATCAGATAACTTGCTTTCTGCTTCTCAAATCCTTGGACGTTCTCATCTTGTCTATGCAGAGGCCCAATAGAGACCACCCGAGGGTTGAAAGAGCTCGGGCTAAGATCACGTAGTACACCAGGTGCCATGTAAATGGATGGTGAAAATTCGTTCGCATGGCTGCCTTTGTTTCTTACGCGATCAGCTAGACTTTGGAATGACTCCTGGATTATGGTTATGTCTCCAAGCTCCAAATCGTGGTTTTCCTTTTCCATATTATATTTTGTTACCTCTACAACTAATAAAACCAAAAAACAAAAATTTTAAAATAACGGAGTCGCAAATTATAGAGGGAAGTGTAGATCTGATCGACCAAGTCTTGGATTGCATAAGTCAACGGCTGTTGAACCTTCTTTTAAGGTTCGAGGCTGAATCGTGAGTGACGGGAAATTTCGGTTTTGTGGGACCCACATTTCAAAGGCCAACGTTACTTTTCATTATACAAAATTGAAATGAAGAACACGTAAATTATACAATAGTAGATCTTCATCTTTCTAAACCCAAGGTTCGCATGTTTAAATTTTGTCTTTCTTTTAGTTTTTTATTAAAACATGGAAATTGATAAAGTGGCTTAAATTTAAATTTCAGCCTATTAAAAAAAGGAGCGAACGCGATCCAACTTGTTTAACTTCGAGTTCGAGCTGAAGCTGGTCTACTAGTTCGCTATTGGAAAATGCAGATTTGATAGTAGGTTAAGGGGTTGTTTGACATCCTTGTGTTGAGCCATTAAGAGGCAATATATGAATCATTCAACATTTTTATTGGTTGTTTGACTATCTTGTGTTTAATCATTAACAGACGTGATCAATTAAGAGATAGCGTTTGAATCATTCAAAGTGTTCCTGAATCGTAACCTTTAAGAGGCTCTCATGAATCATTAAGAAGTTTTAATAAATCAAACATACTCTGCATCTGACTGATTTAGAGATAGTCTTTTAACAAAATCATTTAGAAGTTGCCAAACAACTCCTAAGACTTACCCATTAAAAAGCTCAACATACAATTAAGAAGCTTATTATAAGTTAATCAAACACACTCTACCTTTAACCTTTAACCGATTCAGAACAGTATGGATGGCAGTTAAACCTGGACCCGATGAGTAAACCTGAAACCCGACATAATTGGGACTGGTGTGGTTTTAATTTTGAATTTTTTTTCTTGGGTTCGAGATGGGTTTCGGATTTGTCATATACCTGACTACCTGATACTATTGACCACTTTACTCGATTATATACCCAACATAACTTTTCTATATATTTATATATAGTTCACCCTAACTTAAAAATATATTATCAATCAATTATAGTTAACTCAGTTTTATTTAAATTACTATGTAGTTGTAGCTCATTTTTTTTATTTACTTGTTTGCTAGTTAGTAATCAACTTATCAACATTACTTAGATGTAGCCATCGATCCATCCTTATTTAGACGGAGTCCTTTAAAAGAATCATTAAGTAAGCTACCAAATAACACATTAAAGAATTTGAGACTTCTTTATTTTAATGGACAACAAACACAAAATGTCTGGGTATATTATTTGGGATGACCCAATGACAAAAGGTCATCGTCAGCTGGCCCAACCCAATCGTATAAAACCCTTAAGCACCTCCAGGTTATATCCAGTTTCTGGGAAAACTTATCCGTCCAAAGGTCCACTGGTGGTAAAAGTCGGACGCCCTCAGGATCGAACTAGAAATTATAAAGATCTCAGTATTTCTTCATTGAGCTACCCCATATCCCCTTCAAAATATTGGAATTGATGATTGAACTTGACTCTCCATTGAAAAATTTATGCTTTCTACAACTAGACCTACAGGTGGCAATGTGAATGAGTTTGATTTGGGTGATGAGTTAGAATGAGTTTGGGTCGTGATGTTTTAAAATAGAGGGTTAGGATATGTATGAGTCAAGATTGGTAAATTTAATCCATCTTGAGCCAAGTAAAGGTTAATATATAAAGGTTTCAAAAATCTTTAAAAAATATTCAAAAAAAATAATAACTTAAAACTAAAATTCAAAACGCAAACTGTAAAATAACTAAAATGCGTCCTCCCCGTCGTTCTCGTTAAAAAAACTCGGTTTTGTCTTAGTTCAGGTTCACTTTTGCTTTTTTTTTCTATTCGGTTTCAATGTTTTTAGTTTTTGTTCGGTTTCGATTTCTCGGTTTAGGATGAGTATAAGTCAAGATGGGTAAAGTTAACTCTTCTTGAACCAAGTAAAAATTAAAATACAAAGGGTTTCAAAAACCACTCAAAACATTATTAAAAAACTCAATAACTCAAGATATAAATAAAAACCGCAAAAATTAAAATAACTAAAATGTTTCATTCATCATCCTCGTTTTAAAATAATAAAAACTCGGTTTTGTATCGGTTCAGGTTCGGTTTTTTTCATTTTTGTTCTGATTCGGTTTTGTTTTTTTCTGTTTTGATTTTTGTTTGGTTTCGATTTCTCGGTTTCGCGAGTTTTGTTTGAAAAAAATTTAGATGTCATATTTGTTTAATTTAGTCCATTTTAACCCATAAACAAACTCATTATAAGCAAAAGTCACTAGCATTTTCCCAACCCATCTTGATATTCTTGCAAAATTATTTTGATCAATCATGACTCATTTCAATTTTAAAGGTTCTCCAAACTGATCCAAAAGAATCATTTGAGCTAGTCCATTCTAACTCAAACAATCACATTTACAAGAACATTAAAGAATTTGAGTTAGCCATGCTAAAAAATGCAGAAACAAAAATTTCCAAAAATTAATAAAAGAAATAAAAAAAATTTATAAATTGTAAGATATTTGATTTTACACATACATGTAACATAGTCATGGCTCGAGTGAGATGGTTGGGGCTTCCGACTCTGAAACTGCGATCAACTTAACTGGGAAATTCGTTCTTAAAAAAATAAAAATAAAACATACATGTAACATAATACATACAATAATATAAATAGGCCGCCTCATTATTCATAAACCCTAATCTCCTCTCATAACCCCTCTCCTCTTCCTTTGCAACAACTTCTCAACCGCACACCATCTTTCAACCATGCCGAAGCGAAGCAAAAGTAAACACACTGTTTCAATTCACCAATGCCCTCTATTCAAATTCAATCCATAACTCATAATAATAATAATAATAATAATTTATTTATGAATGTGCAGAGAGTAAGAGCAAGCGAGTAACATTGAAGCAGAAGCACAAGGTTATAAAGAAGGTGAAGGAGCACCACAAGAAGAAGGCTAAAGAGGCTAAGAAGCTCGGGCTGAACAAGAGGCCTAAGGTTGAGAAGGATCCAGGTATCCCTAATGATTGGCTTTTCAAGGAGCAGGAGCTTAAGGCTCTCGAGGCTCGCCGCACGAAGGCGATTGAGCAGAAGAAGGCTGCTCATAAAGAGAGGGTAATTTGCTCATTAATTATCATTAATATTTTGATAGTTGTGTAGTTTATGGTGTTAATTAGGATGAAATATCTAGTGTTTGGTTGCTAATTGGAAGAATTGTGAATGAACATGTTAAAACCTAGCACATTCTAAAGCTAAGTTGATGTGAATTATGTTGCTAGTTCAGTAATTTGTAGAGGAGTAAACAATCCGCTCGACTAGGCTTGAGCTCGGCTCGTGAGTCATTTCAAGCTAAAGCTTAGTTTGTTCAGATCTGTGGTAGAGAACAAACTCACCGGAGACAAAATCCGTCAACCGGAGACAGATCCGGCAAGCGGTGGTGTGCGGCAGCGGTGAATGGTGTTGTAGAGGAGCCAGATCTTGATCTTGGTAAAGAGAAATTGCAGATCCGGTGGTGTGGCGGCCGCAAGCGATGGTAGTCCTGAGGTGGTGTGTAGCGGCGGTGGATGGTGTTGTAGAGAGGCCGATCTTGATCTTGGTAGAGAGAAATTGCAGATCCGATAGTGTGGCGACCGCAAGCGGTGGTGTGCGGCGGCGGTGGATGGTGTCGTAGAGGGGCCGGAACTTGATTTTGGTGGAGAGATGTTGAGATTTGTTGTTGGGGGTTTTGAGTTTTGAAGAAAGAGAAATAAATAATGATGGTGGTGGTGATGAATGTATGTATGTATGGCATAGAAGAGATATAAAGAAAGAATGTTAAATTACCATAATAACCTTCATTAATATAATAGATTAAATAATACACATGTATATGTGGATGCATTTTAAACCATATAAATTGAGTTTTCAGGGTTTTCTCAACTAGAATAGGTTTTTAGTCTAGACTTTCCATATATAGATATATATATAGAGAGAGAGAGAGAGAACTACTTGTTGATAAACCATGAAATGCATATATTAATTTTTAAGTTTCTAACATATAACTCAAATACAAGTAGATTTATCATTCTAAGCTTGTTGGCTCGCTCAAGCTAAGCCCTAAAGTTTATTGTTTACAAGTTATAACACGAACAATAGTAGATCTTAATCTTTCTAAGCCCAAGGTTCACATCTTTTCTAAGTTCGTTGGCTCGATTGTTTACCTCATATATGTTTAAATTTTGTCTTGTTTTTTTATTATTAAAACATGGAAAATGATAAATAAAGTGGCTTAAATTTAAATTCAGCCTGCTAAGAAAAAGAGCGAATACGATCAAACTCATTTAACTTCGAGTTCGAGCTGAAGTTGGTCTACTAGTTCGTTATTGGGCAATGCAAATTTGATAGTAGGTTTAGGGGTTGTTTGACAACCTTGTGTTGAACCATTAAGAGATAATATCTGAATCATTCAACATTTTTATTGGTTGTTTGGCTATTTTGTGTTAAATTATTAAGAGACCTGACCGATTAAGAGGTAGCGTTTAAATCATTCAAAGTGTTCCTAAACCTTAACCATTAAGATTTAAGAGGCTCTCATGAATCATTAAGAAGTTTCTTTTAATAAATCAAACATACTCTGCATCTGATTAATTCAGAGATAGTCTCTTAACAAAATCATTTAGAAGTTACCAAACAGCTCCTAAGACTTACCATTAAAAAGCTCCATAAACAATTAAGAAGTTTATTATAAGCTAATCAAACATACTCTATCTTTAGCTGATTCAGAACAGTATTGATGGCAGTGAAACCTGAACCTGATGGGCAAACCTGAAACCCGACATAATTGGGACGGGTTAAGATTAATTTTAATTTTGTTTGGGTTCGAGACGGGTTTCGCATTTATCATTATACCTGATTACATGATAACATTAACTCATTTAACCGATTATATACCCAACATAACTTATATATATATATATATATATATATATTTATATACAGTTCATTCTAACTTAAAAAGATATATTATCAATCAATTATAGTAGTTAGCTCAGTTTTATCTAATTTCCTATACAGTTGATGCTCATTTTTTTAACTTGTTTGCTAGCTAGTAATCAACATTACTATGTAGCCATCGATCCATCCTTATTTAGATGGAGCCTTTTAAAAGAATCATAAAATTCGCTACCAAATAACTCATTAAACAATTTGAGTTTTTACTTTTTAAAAGCCAACAAACATAAAATATTTGGGTATTTCGTACGGGGTGACCCGATAGTAAAATGTCACCGTCAGCTGGGCCAACCCAGCCGTATGGAACCCTTAAGCACCTCCAAGTTATCGTCAGTTCCTGGGAAAACCCACCGGCCCGAAGGCCCACCGGTGGTAAAACCCAGACGCCCTTAGCTGGAAATTATAAAGATCTCGGTTTTCCTTCATTAAGTTACCCATGCCCCCTCCAAAATATTGCATGTGAGGATTGAACTCGAGTCTCCATTGAAAAATCCATGTTTTCAAAGACTACACCTAGAGGTGGCAATATGAATGCATTGAGTTGAATTTGGGTGATGGGTTAAATGAGTTTGAGTCTGAATGGGTATGAGTCATGATAAGTTTTTAAAATAGAGGGTTATGATACGTATGAGTTAAGATGGGTAAAGTTAATCCATATTGACTCAATAAAATATTAAAAAAACAAAAGGTTTCAAAAACCCCTCAAATAATTTAATAACTCAAAACTTAAATCAAAAACGCAAAAAGTAAAATAACTAAAATGCCCCCGGTCGTCCTCGTTCATAAAAAATAAAAACTTGGGTTTGTCTCGGGTCAGTTCAATATTTTTTTTGGTCCAGCTTTGCTTTTTTTTTTCTATTCGGTTTCAATGTTTTTGATTTTTGTTCGGTTTCGATTTCTCGATTTTTATTCGGTTTAGAATTGGCAAGTGTTAAGATAAGTAAAGTTAACTCATCTTGAACCAAGTAAAAGTTAATATACAAAAGGGTTTTAAAAACCTCTCAAAATAATATTCAAAAAAATTAATAACTCAAAATATAAATAAAAAATGCAAAAAGAAAAATAACTAAAGTGTTTCATCCGTCATCCTCATGCATTAAAAAAAACTCGGTTTTGTATCGATTTTTTTTGGGTTTTTTTATTCGGTTTTGCTTCTTTTTTTTCGGTCTGTTTTGATATATATTCGGCATCTGTTTGGTTTTGATTACTCAGTTTTTATTCGTTTCATGAGTTTTGTTTGAAATAAATTTGGATGTCATATTTGTTTAATTTAGTCTATTCAAACCCTTAAGAAACGCATTCTAACCCATAACCAAAAGCCACTAGGATTTTCCCAACTCATCTTGACCTTTTTGCAATAAAATTTTGATCCATCTTGTCTCGTTTCAATTTTAGAAGTTATCCAAATTGAGCCCAAATAACCCATTTGAGTTTGTTTTGGCACCTCTAAGGTGCTGTTTGTTTTATCATAAGTAAAATGTCTGCAATCTGCGGATCACATCTGCAGACATCTGTATCATAAGAGATGAACTAAACCTTTACAATCTGCAAGAAGAATACTATTTGTTTTTTAGCGTATGCAAATTGCTAAAATGAAGCAAAAGTGTTTAAATAAGCTGAAATTTAAATAAAAAAGTCATTCAACATCGAAACAACCATTAAAATAAACATTTTGTGGTAACTAAACATCAAAACAACCATTAACATGAACATTAAAACAACCATTTTACAAAAACATCAAATAAACCATTCTACATAAACCTAAAAAACCAAAAGCGTACAATGTCATCGATGCATACAATGTCAACATAAATCAAACAATCAATAAACGTAAACCAAGTAAACCAAATGCATACAATGTAAACATATCAAAAAATTAAATAAATATAAAACCCCAAAAAACGAAGTTCCTCACCACTTTAATACTCCTAAACGTGCACCTGTCATCTTGATCCACCATTTTAACACTTCGAGAGTATTTGACAATTTCATATATACCTCTATCAATTCCAATACTCTAAGTATATGAAAAGTGGCTAAAAATAGAGAGCCCACATCTTCTAACCCAACCAAGCTTAACTTCTCCTTACATTCACGTAACGGTTGGCCCATCTTCGACTTTAAGGAAATATTGTAAGGCCTTTTGTATATCAACCGATATCGAGTGCTCAATTAACATTAATCAACAACAAAACCAAAACCTAAATTAACATTAATCAACAACAAAACCTAAACATAAACAAATCAAACGTACTAATATTCTTAACAAAACCTAAGATAGAAACAATTATTCATAAACAAACCGAACCGAACAAACTAATGGTAATCAAACCTACTAAAATTCTCATCAAATCAAACAAAACCTCAATTAACATTAATCAACAACTAAACCTATCAACAAGATTCATAAGTTAATCCTAAAATAGAAAATAATAATTTTTACAATGTAAGAAATCAAACCTAAACATAAACAAGATACCAAATCAATGGACAAGAAATAGTAGGCAAGATACCAATTATCAAGGGCTTTTTTAGATACACCATATGGTGTTTTCAAAACACCCACCTAATATGCGGCTATGCGGCGTATCGGGCGATCCGTCGCATATTGCTTGGGTGTTTTGAGAACATGTGTTTTTTTTGTCATTTTGCTGTCTTTTTTTGTTATTTTATTATGGTTTTGTCTTTTTGTTGTCTTTTGTTTTATTTATTTTCTTTTGTTTGTTTTGTTTTTTTGTGGCTCGGGTGTAACCGTTTTTTGATTTGTTTTGGAAGGTGACAACGAAACAACAATTTTAAAATAAAAAACGTAAAAAATAAAAGGAACGAGATTTATATAATAATAATTAGTACATAACGACTTATGTTTGTTTTCTTTTTTTGTATGTTTGTTTTCTTTTTTTGTATGTCGGGAGTCAGTGGCCGGATCCAAATGCACTGCGCGATGTGTACGCGGAACGTGCTGCGGGTGCTGATGCGGTGGCTGTTATGAACACTAAGTTAACGTTAATAAGACGAAGATACAAAAAAAATTAAACGATAAAATATAACGTACCTGATCACCGTCCTCATCACCGTCAACCTCGGCGCCCTGAATATCCACCTCCGGCTCCTCGATTGGGGGAGGCTCAACAAGTGGGACCTTTACGTTTGGGCCAGTAAATGGCGAAGTAGTCGCCGAAACCGCGAGCTAGGTTGCAGTGTCTCCCCGTAAGCAGGCATCGCACAAAAAAAAGGTCACAGAGGTTGCAGTGATCTGCCACCCGTGACGACCCTGTACGGTCTGAGCGATAAGCCTGTATAGGTACCTGTACAAAAAAAACAATATAATATAATATAATATAATATAATATAATATAATATAATATAATATAATATACATATACAAACCTGTGCAACGGGTCCCTGATGGCTGAGGCTTTGCAGTCTGGCGCGTATTCTCCGCGGATTATAGGCCAAAGTGTATCGCTAATCGCCATCCAAAAACGTCTAAACACGTCATCTGGTGTTTCGTGTATGCTCTCCGTGTAAACAGGGTCGGTTAAATCCTGAAGTGTGTACAACCCCAGCGCCAAGGCAAACTCCTCCATCGACAGATAACGCTCATCCCCGAACATATAGAACCGTCCTGGTCGCTCGACGAGCCGACTCATCATCCCGGCCTTCAAAAAAGTCGAGGACATCGTCGTCGACAAATCCGAGCACACCAAACACACCCTCCGATGCTCGTAACTTTAACCTCGTTTACGAAAATGACGCGACTAATTTAGACGACAACGACGACCAAGTACATGAGTTGGCTCGACCCCGCGATAGAGCAAGAAAAAATAATACAAATAAAGGGGAGGGTTCATCGTCTACACGATTCAATACGACGTTAAGTGAAGAAGTCGAACATCTAAACGAGGTGTTCAGTCGTTTCGAAACACATTCCATGGAAATGGGAAACGACATGAAAGCATCCGACAAATACCACGAAATGCTAGCACGGATGTTTGAACTACGACAAATGAAAAAAGACTACGAATCCTTCAAAGCGGACGTGTTACACGAAGAGGCCGCATTATTGCAACGACGACGAATTGAAAAAATACACGAATATTATGGATATTAGTTTTTTTTGTTATGTATTTTTTTTTTGTATTTTTATTTAATTAATTAAGTTAATGAGTTTTTATTTGTTTACTTTGATTATTAAAAGAAAATAATAAAAAAATGGTGACACGGCACTGAAGGGGCTACAACAACATTACACCCCAAAAACAAATTCTTACTATTTGCTGACTGGGCGCTACGTGTCACAATTCTTCTAATTTGTAACCGCTCCACTACACATAGCCTTAGTGGGGTGTAACCAATTTTTATTTTCAATAATTTTTTGTTTTCAATCTATCGGTTTTAAAATTACAACGAAATAACAATTTTAAAACTGAAACAAAACAACATAAACAAAACAAAATTTATATAATAATATTAAATACATAACAACGAGTTCGACAAAAAAGAAACAAAACACAAAAATAAATCTAAACTGAAGCACCACCCGCGCCGTCGTCTTCGTCGTTCTATCGTCGTGACATCTTGAATTTTTTTATTTGTATTCGTTTATGTTTACCAGACTCGAGAATGTAATTCGGAACTTTCTTATTAATAAAAACTTGTATTTATGAGTATTTAATTTTGTTTAATTCATTTTATATCCTCGTATTATTTAAACTCATCAAACAATACTGTTTAAATATGAATTACTTCAATAAAAGCAGTAGCTTAAACTAGTTTGAGAATTTTTATTTTCGAAAGTCCCAAACTCGGGTTTAAGCGAATGTAAATCCACTCGATCTTGGCATTAAACCAAGTTTGGTTCCAACACATCACAAACTTAGAATTTAAATAATATAAAATGAAACATAAATTAAAGATGTTAGGAAATATTTCTGTTGATTTGAACAGTGACTAGCTCGTTAAAACAAGAAGTTTGATGTTTACTCGGTTTTTACCTGAAACTTGGTTTAAAATGAAAAATATTTAAAAGTATTTTTTTTAAAGATTACTAATACAAAATCATAAACAAACAAAAGAAAAGAAAAAATAAAGGAAAAGACAACAAAAAAACAATAAAATCATGAAAAAAGACAACAAAAAGACAATTAAAACACATTTTTTTAAAAGACCCCACCAATATGCGGCGGATCGCTCGATGTGTGGCGGATTGGGTGGGTGTTTTTAATTTTGGGGTGGTGTCTCTAGTAGGACCTATCATCAATGAACAAGAAATAGTAAGGTAATTGACAATAAACTAGTATGTAGTTAACAAATAATAAAGGTAATTGGCAAGCAAGATATGGCTTGTATATGAAGGTTAAATGGATAAAGAAGCTTACTTTGTTGATATATAATGGACAAGAAATAGTATGGTTTATGTTAATGCTTGATTTTCGGCCAAGGACAGGGGCGAATTTACGTATGACGGTGCGGGTTCACGGGAACCCATTAGTTTTGGATTTTATATGAAACGCCTACATAAAATGTGAGAGTTAACCCACATATATTTTGTGAGTGAACCCATTAACAAACTTGATCCATGGTCTAGTGGTAAACATCCCGTGTTTTCATATTGAAAGCCAAGGTTCGAATCCATCCATAGAGACTTTTGCTCTTTTTATTCCTTTAAATGGTTAATTAATTAGGCTCATTTGCAAGCCACAATAGAATAGAGCATACACAAAGCCACATCATTTAAACAATTAAACTTCATCAACCCCTAACACATTCATCATGTACATTTTTTTTTTGGTTTTGATTGCTGTTTTGACTTTTAATTATACTATTTTCATTTATTTGCTAATATAATTAGAATGAACAACGAATGAATAACTTTGTTGGAATTTGTTAATTGAATTAGTGATGTTTATTGTTTTGCTCAACAAGTCACCAACTTTTAAGCAAACTTGTTCTTGTGGCTTTTGCAACCAAAAATCATGAAAATTTTAATTTTTCTAATGCACCAAATTTAATAAATGTCGTTGGTAAATGTTGTAAATGAATAGATTTGATAAGAGTAAGAGTGGAACAGATTTGCAAAATAATAGATTTGACAATCGTATTTGAATTTTATGTTACGTGTTTTTTTTTAATTTTAATTATGACTTTTGTTTTTTGTTATTATATAATATTTTTATTGTGTGATAATCCTTAACAAGCCCGAACTATTGAAACGACCCGAACCATCGAATCGACACCCAAACTGCCGAACCGACCCGAATAGTGAACCCACTGAAAAGTTTTTCTGGATCCGCCACTTGCCAAGGAGGCAGGGGTGGAGGAGCTGCGGCGGCCGGAAGTGGAGGAGGCGGCTGCCGGGGGCGGAGTTTTGAAGAAAATGGGGCTAGGGTTTTGAGAGAACTGATGGAATGAAAAAAGATGTTAGAAGATTTGAAAATTGGGTGGTTCATGTTTGCGCAAGAAAAATGACGTATATACATTTTTAGTGAATTGTCTTCCGAAAAACAAACAATCTGTAAATCTTAATGTCTGCATGGCGCAAATAAAAGTGGTCATGAAGATCTTTTATAAAAAAACAAACACTTTTTAAGTCTACGCCACATTAGAAGGGACATTAAAGAATTTGAGTTAACCATGCTTATTAAGAAATAGAAACAAAAAGTTCCAAAAAATAAAATAAAAATAAAAAAATTGTAAATTGTAAGATACTTATTTTACACACACACATAATATAATTGGGCCGCCTCATTATTCATAAACCCTAATCCCCTCTCATAACCCCTCTCCTCTTCCTTTGCAACAACTTCTCAACCGCACACCATCTTTCAACCATGCCGAAGCGAAGCAAAAGTAAACACACTGTTTCAATTCACCAATGCCCTCTATTCAAATTCAAACCATAACTCATAATAATAATAATAATAATAATTTATTTATGAATGTGCAGAGAGTAAGAGCAAGCGAGTAACATTGAAGCAGAAGCACAAGGTTATAAAGAAGGTGAAGGAGCACCACAAGAAGAAGGCCAAAGAGGCTAAGAAGCTCGGGCTGAACAAGAGGCCTAAGGTTGAAAAGGATCCAGGTATCCCTAATGACTGGCCTTTCAAGGAGCAAGAGCTTAAGGCTCTCGAGGCTCGCCGCACGAAGGCGATTGAGGCCATTGAGCAGAAGAAGGCTGCACGTAAAGAGAGGGTAATTTGTTCATTAATTATTATTATGATTGTTGTTATTGTTCGTAGTTATATAGTTTATGGTGTTAGTTTGGATGAAATGTGTAGTGTCTAGTTGTGAATTAGTAGATTTGTGAATGTTTATGTTGAAACCTGGCATGTTCTAGGGCTAATTTAGGTTAAACAAATTAGTTTACGTGTTACAGTCTTGAAATATGGCATGGTGAGCCGAGCTCTTTTTGACTTACGAGAGTTTGAACTGGGCTTGTTTAGAGCTTTTTTTTAAAAGCTTGAGTTTGACTCGTGAGTCTTTATTTCACACTTATTTTTATGTGTTTTGAGAAATACCTTAAACAAGTGTAAGCTTGGCTCAAGCTTGGCTGTGCAGTGTAAAGTTAATACGTAGAAGTTCAGAAGAGTTGAACTTAAAAATACCTCAAGGCTTCAAGACTCAACGAGTCTAAACGAGTTTTTCATACAAGGCTTGAACTCGGCCTTAAAAAAGCTCAGCTTGTTTTGTCCTTTCTATTGATCCGATCTCCAGTAGCTAATGAGCGGCTCAGCTCGTTTGCACCCCTACTAATTTGAGAATTTCATATATGAAGTTTGACCGTGGATAAAGATTTGTATTGTAAAGAGAACTTTTAATTTGGGGGGCATAAATAGCAGTTTTATAGTCAACTATGGCTATATTTTACTAATAATTTTCTTAAGTTGTATGATCTTTGCTTATATATGTTAGTGTTGAATATTAACGCATATGTCGTAGCATATATGTTTGTACCGTATAGCGTATATGTTTGCCTATAAATAATAGTTTGTAAATCTCTTTTACAATTGGAATGAGAATTGATGTTTTGAATTTTACAGTTAGCAATATGGAAAAAGTTGATTATTGTTATCTTGCATATGTGTTAGGGTTGATCTTTACTTATATGAGAGAAGTAGTTCTTTATCAAGGATGAGGTAACACCTGTCTTGGTAACTTGGGAAAATCAAGTCATTATATGTGAATTTTCACTTGCTCTAGTTAGCAAAAAATGTTTAATTTTTATGTTTGTTGGCAAGCCTGCTAGGGCCAATTTGTTCTTCAATTCTGTTGTCATAGATAAAGGTGGCAATTTCAGGACATATTCTTCTGAACAAGTTGATTTGGTTATGTTAAATAAGAAAATATATTGTTGTTTATATTTTTTGTGATGGAAAGCTAATTTGTTTTGGGCTAACTTGTTTTTGTGTTACTTTTGACATTGTAATCTGTTTTCACCTGTTACTCAATGTGTCCATTTTTCCACTTCTAGTAATAGGTGGTAGTTGCATTCTTGTTATTTTGGGTACTTCTGATTTGTTTGCAAGAACTATCTGTCGCCTTGGTACTAAGCTTTACATATCGATTGACACTTTATTTACTTTAGGCTAAAAAGAGGAAGTTAGGTCTATTGGAGGATGATGGCGATGACATCACCAATCTTGCTGAGCAGGTTTCTGCAAAAGAAAAAGAACTAGGACAGAAAAAATCAGCTGGTATTTCCACTGCTACAGGTAAAACCACACATAACTGTATATAGTTCATTTTAACTTCAATACAAATCCAATTATCATTTTTTGAAATTTATTTTGGTTTTGTTTGTGCAATTCAGAAAAACCGTTTTACAAGGAGTTGACCAAAGTTATTGAAGCATCAGATGTCATCTTGGAAGTTCTTGATGCCCGGGATCCCCTCGGGACCCGCTGCCCTGATTTGGAAAAGATGGTCTTAAAAGCCGGCTCTGAAAAACATCTTGTTTTGCTTCTAAATAAAATAGGTAATCTTTGCGATAAAACTGGTTTTGATACGGTTTATTTATTCATAATATTGCTTACATGTTTTGAAAATTGGATATTAGATCTTGTTCCTCGTGAAGCTGCTGAAAAGTGGTTAAAGTATTTGCGTGAGGAGTTACCCGCAGTTGCTTTCAAGTGTAGCACTCAGAAACAAAAATCTAATCTTGGTTGGAAAGCCGCGAAGTCTGCTAAAAAGACAAGCAATCTTATGCAAACGAGTGACTGTTTAGGAGCCGAAACTCTTTTGAAGCTGCTGAAGAATTACTCAAGAAGTCACGAGGTATGTTTTTAACAAATTTTTTTTGTTAGATACTGTTAACCCCTTAAAATGTTAATTTTACAGATTGCCCTGGTGTTTATTGCAGATTAAGAAGTCGATTACGGTTGGTGTAGTGGGCTTGCCTAATGTTGGCAAAAGCAGTTTGATAAACAGCTTAAAGAGGTGCCATGTTGTCAATGTGGGGGCCACACCTGGTCTCACAAGAACCATGCAAGAAGTTCAGTTAGACAAGAATGTTAAATTACTAGATTGCCCTGGTGTTGTTATGCTTAAGTCTGGAGATAATGATGATGCTGTAACTCTTAAAAATTGCACTAAAATTGAGAAGCTAAAGGATCCCATTTCTCCTGGTAATTTAAACAAGTGATTCATCTGTATGTGATTCGTTTGAAATAAAACATAACCCGAGCTTTTTTATTTGCAGTGAAGGAAATCTTTAAATTATGTCCAGCAGAGACGTTGGTAACCTTGTACAAGATTCCTACTTTTACATCGGTTGACGACTTTCTTTCAAAGGTAGCTAATGTTAGAGGTAAGCTTAAAAAGGGTGGCGTTGCAGACAATGAAGCCGTTGCAAGAATCATTTTGCATGATTGGAATGAAGGTTTGTATTACCAAACCGTGCTAAAAGACGTGAATACCCCTACCTGATTGTGATATAAATTTATGGTTACTTTTGCAGGTAAGATCGAGTATTATACAATGCCTCCTACTAGGAATGAAGGTGAGACAACGGAGGAGGCGAAAATTGTTTCAAAATTAGGAAAGGAGTTGAATGTGAATGAAATATATGGCACCGAGTCATCATATATCGGCAGTCTTAAATCTGTGAACGAGTTTACTCCTGTTGAGATCCCACCAAGTGCGCCTCTTGCTTTTGACCAGTCAATGCTTGAGGTTTGTATAAATTTTTACAAATATATCAAACTGTCACTCCATTTATATTTCTTAAGTATATATATTTTTGCTTTTTGTAGGATGATATAACTCCAGTGGAAACTGACACGAAAGATGAAGTCATGGCGGAAGGTGAAAACGCAGCAGAAACACAAAATGATAAACCTGAAGCTGATGAAGGTGTTGTTACCGGCAAGCAAAAGAAAAAGGGAAAAACCAGCAAGTCCGCTGCAACGGAAGAAGATGAATCGAATGATTATGATTTTAAGGTTGATTACGTGAAGAAGGGATCTGATCCAATGGATGATGATGGTAAAGATGACGGTGATGATGATGGAGAAAATGGTGACAAGAAGATTGAGTCTTCTGATAATGGTGAAGAACAAAGCAAGCCGAGGCTGCCTAGCAATGTGATAATTTTGGACTAAAATTGCTTGAATTTTGGACGTTGACTGTTTTTTGGACCAGGTTATATTTATAAATTATATTTTGTATGTTCTGATATGATCTTTACTGTTTAGTATAAGGTTTCCAATTCATGTAAAACTACGATCTAAACCGTTAGCGCATAAGCTGATGATATTTTGTGAAGGAGACCGATGGCGAGGATGGTTGTGTTGGAAAACTGGTCTTGATTATATTTTTTGATTTTTATTGACCAAAAACATTCATGCAAAAAACAACGTACTCTATTTATGCTCGCTATAAATTCTGGAATTAAGCATAAACTGTTTAACCTAATTATTTAAATGTTACACGACAAATTCCGTAATTAAGCATGAACTGTCTAACCCATTTATTTAAGAGTGTATTTGGCCTCATATTTAAGTCCAAAAGGACTTTATGTGAAAAGGAATTATAAACTTATGACTTTTTAGAAAGAAATTTGTAAAAGTGTTTGGATTAGCTTATGTTAATAAGTTGTTTTTTAAGGAGTGTTTAGTTAATAAGGAATTGGTTTAGCTTATCATGTAAAATGACCAAAAAAGACGTTATTTTAAAAACTAATAAGCTGTTTTTTAAAAAGTGTTGGGGTTTGCTTATTTATACTATTATATACTTTTTTTCATCTCTAGCATATTGAACAAAAAATACGAAAGATATAACATGGCTGTTAATCTAACGAAATTCTTCACGAAATAAAAAAATTAAACAAACCTGGTAGGGACGAGCGGAGATGAGAAAGATGATAGTGACAGAGATCTTGTGTATACATCGACAATTTATATGCAGTGGGATGCAAGTGGTTGTTGAACTAAGAAGTAAAGAGAGAATTAAAGAGATGCAGAGATGCAGGTGGTAGATAGAGAAGTTAAGATGCACGTGGTTGTGAATTTGTGATTTGTGAAAGGTTTAATGGGAATATTATACTCTTTAAGTTAAAACCCTCTTATTTTTCCTTGGCCATAAGTTAAAAACCATAAGTCCTTAATGTTTGCCAAGCAACTTTTACACATTATTAACTTTTTAAAAATTTAAAAAGTGATAAAGTTGGTGGAAATAAGGAATCCCAAACACCCCCTAAATATTACATCAAGTACTGGCCAGCAGGCCTACTGGGTTGAGTTGTTTAATTGAGTATGTTGTTAGTTTAGCACTTTAGCGTGGTCTCTTTTGTTAAGCATGTCTTAACTCATTTTAAAGGTCTTGATAAAAGTTGTTGTATAGTACTTGTAAACTGTAGCTTACTTAATAAAGGTCTTAATAAAAGTTTCCTTACAGTTTTAACAGTTAATTCGTTTTCGGTTTGGTTAATTAGTTTTTTCTCACCATTAAACGAAATCATAATAATCCCTTTTATAACACATTCAAGACTCCCAATATAGGAATCTCTTATTTTATATTTCAGTTTACTTAACATGTTCACCATATCAATATCCCAGCTCATTTGTTAACACAAACTAGTAGCAAATACCGAACCACGGTGACACATTCATTCAATTTAAACACACACCTTTATCTTAATCATCTATTGATATTCCTAAAAGCGGATCAGTGCTGCCATTATTCGGGCTCTCATCTTTAGAATCCGAGCTTGACGGAGATGTAATAATTGTAGCCTCGTCAACAGCTGCAGAAACAATTGTAGGTTCGCTAGCAGTTGGTGAAGAACTATTTGATGCAGTGGACCTCGGAACCAGGCCTTGGGCTTCCATGGCTTCACGAGCCGCTTTTTCTTTAGCTTTTTTAGCCCGTTCTAACACTTCATCCTGCATATTAACCCAAAGTACAAATTCAGCCCACATATTTATAAGAATTATAATATTTTTAGAATACTTTAAAAAGCTAAATTTATTTATGCATATATGTTTGGGCACGGAATGTTAATGGGTCAACCGTTCAAGCCCGTTTCGATCCACCAGGACCCCGTTAAACACCTAAGTTTCACGAGCTACCAAACTTAAAACCCTTATTTAACCCATCTAAAAAGGATCCAGCTTTACCATTTTTTATATGTAGCACTAGATTTAGATACTAGAACGTAAATGTAGAAATATTCGTCTGTTGGATATCATGTCAAAACAATATTTTTGGTACGAGTGTGTTGACTCAAAACACTCTTTTAATCCAAAGAAAATAATATTTCTTATAAACCATTAGTACGTCAAATGCGATCACATGAACTACATCATTTCAATAATAATCTGATATCTTGAATAATCCAATTCAAAAGAAACTTATGCACTAAAATCACACTTCGAATAACATTCGGCCCGTTTGACACTTGAAAGTTCAAACCCTATTACAACCTTATAGTTTAGAAACTATAAACTAAAGACTTTAGTACCTGAAACTCCTGTACTTGTTTTTGTTGTTCAGCTTGCAACCGACCAACTGTACTCAAGAACTCACCCACAGTTGATTCAATACGTTCGTTTAGTGCTTCTGCAAAAGCCTTCCCCAAGAAAAATGCATCCAAAACTTGCTTACTTTCATTGTCACCTATAAATTACAAAATTTTCGTGATTAAGATAAGACCGTCATTTATTGATTCTAATCGTTTGACCCACCAATACCCTACTAACCAGTGGGACCAGGTAAAGTAGGGGTGAGCAATAACCTAATCGTTAACCGAAAAACCGACGAAACCGAACCGCACCGAACTCTTCATTTTTTTCATATTTTCAAGCCTTTTTTTCCTCTATTTCATGTGTTATATGTATTAATAGTTTAATACTATCATTTTCATGTATTTATATCTCCATTTCATGTAATAATATCTCAATTTCATATATTTATACATTTATTTTATTTTATTTAGTTATACCTTCATTTCATGTATTTAAGCATTAATTTCATGTATTTTTAAGCAAAATTTTAGCCCAAGTTTAATATTGGTTATTAACTGAACTGAACCGTGCACACCCCTAGTAAAGTGTAGCTTACACTGGGCATGTTTAAACGAGTCAAATCCTTTCATCACGCATATCTAGGGGTGTAAACGAGTCAAGCCGCTCATAATGTATTCAAAATTGGCTTGTTAAATTCTCGAACCGACTCACACTTAAGCGAGTTCGATCCAAAACAATAAACCCGCTTAACAAACTTTTATTTAACATATAAATATAAATTCTTATACCAGTTATAATTATGTATAAAATTATATAAAAAAACAGATAAATAATAATATCTTATGGTATATACAAAATACAAAAAATAATTACAAATGTATACAAATTAACTAATATAATAAATAATAAACAAGCCGAGCATGAGCCAAGCTAACAAACCTAACCACGTACACTAAAGTTGCCCCAAATTTCCAACTAATTACAACCAATATTTCTACCGACAAGTACACTAAAAGCTTGCCTTAAATTTCAAATTCAGAAACTAATCAAAACAATTACCTGGAGGCGTGGTGCTACAATTGCACCTAAAACTATGCCTTAAAGGAACCAATTTCTTGTGCAAAAACGTACGTGACGCTGTTTTGACATAATTATTTGTGGGTTTGAGGGAGGTGAGTGAAGAAGATAATGGGTTGATGAAGGTTTTAATAAGGGTTTGGGAATTGGATGGAACCCGAGAATAAGAAATTGGTGTACTCATTTTTGTTGTTGATGAGAAAGATCTGGTTTTGGAACAGTACATATGATATATGTTGTGAAGCAGTGTGATGACGTAATGTACTGGTGGGCCCGGTGTGGGTATTTTTTGTGAGCCACATTTTGGGCCGATTTTGCTTTTTTGGATTGACAGGGTTGGGCTCATTATGTGACACGTCGGTCGATTGGTGAATTTTGATTGGAATCCTAAAAGGTTATTTTGGATCTGGATTTACACTTTATGTCACACTACGGAAGGGTGGTGACGGGCCCACATTACCTGGGCTCCGGGCCATGCCCGAATGAGCGACAAAGTGAAGGAAGGAGCAACAATTGAACTAGAAGAGTCGGGTATAAGCGGTCGGGCCCCATCTGATGAAAATATGGAAGGTACTGGTCAAGAGCCCCTGATGCGTAATCAAGGGCCCATGAAGAATTAACGGTACCAGACTAGGGTCCGAGAGCGATAAGCTGAATAGATATTTGCTATATCATTTTGTCAAAACAATCGAATCAAAATATGAACATTTAACTCATATATTAAATTATGTAGTTTTTAAACTTAAAAAAGGTATCACTTAACTCGTGTTACTATATGAATAGTATATCATATCTTTGGCTGCTTCTATACCAACATATACATGTCCCATGCATAGGGCAACATACAATGTCCTATATATGAATTTTTATAAACAAATTGTACACATCTATACTACCATATAACATAAAAAGAACATGGAGATTGATTAGTAACGTAAGTGATGTATGTAAGGGTAATCGAGTGGATTCGGGACATGAGATTGCAAATGACCAACTACACAGTAAATATTCAATTTACATGTAAGGATGGACAAGATTTCCATACAAATTAGGACAATGATTGTCAAGAACAAGACGAGAGTATGGGAATGAACGGGAACACCAACCCCACCCCCTTCGGTCAAAATCTCCATTTCATACTATTTGTCCAAAACTGTTTACATTAAGGTTATGTGTTGTGTTTTACTAGTGATGAATAGTTAAAAAGGCCTAATCACTTCCACATAGGCAGTGCAGCTTTACTAGGTTGTTATGACGGTGAATGAAAACAAAAAAGAAATTAGAATCAGTTGATATGTGCCCCTCCCCCCCCCCTTCTCATTATTGTCTAAACAAACCCTCCATAGCCTATTCATTAATGCTATCATTACTCGAAGCGAGGCCTTGTTTATTGTTTAAGACGTTAACATGGCTACATGGCACCCAAAACACCCATCACGCTAGAAGGCAAGGCACAACCTAAAACCATGTGTAGTGGATGGAGTCTTTATGGAAGCGTTATTTGTAATGTAGTGCCACATATAGAGGTTTTATGACTAAAATGAGTGTAGTGAATGGAGTCCTAACAATCATTACATTATTATTTATTAAAAAAAATAACAAATAAAAACCCGCCAACTAAAACCAACTCTTCCCTCCTCCCGGCATTGTGTGAGAAGCGCCCCCTCCATGACGCTCATAGCGTCGGGGGGCAGTGTTCCTAGGACAGCATAAGAGTGAAAAACACCCCAACTAATGTAGCGTTTGGTATGCAGGAATGGAGTATGGAATGAAATGACCCATTGTGAGGGAATGAAAAATAGTGTGTTTGGTTGATCAAAGGAATGGAAAATAATGTGTTTGGTTGACCAAAGTAATGGAATGACTCATTACATAGTTCATTCCATTCCCTCTAAAATACCCAAATTTCATTCCATTCATTCCCTCCTTTACCATATATCACCTCCACCACCCTCCCAACACCCACCACCACCGCCGCCGTCGCCACCAGCCACCACCATCGCCGTCCACCGCCACCCACCGCCACCACCACCCACCTCCACAAACCATCGCCATCAGTGCCAGCCACCCACCACCTCCAGCCGCACGCTGCCCACCACCACTCAAAACCATTTTAATTTAATTTAATTTTATTTTTCTTACCTACCAACAATACAAAGTAATGATTCATTTCATTCCAATGTGGTAACCAAACATTTCATTAAAATAGTAATAACTTATTCTGTTCTTTTATCCATTCCATTACCACATGCCAGTTTGATATAAACTTTAAATTGGAATTCAAATCAATGAGGTAACACGTGATTATAAAGTAAAGTTTCCGATCTAATGTGAAGCCATGGCATTTCCGTAATTTCACCACCCCACAATGCCTTAATTCAAACCGAAAGAAAACTTGTACCTGCAAAAACCCATCTATTTTCATTTTCAACTCTCTCTCTGTCCTTCTCTAAACTCTGTTACACGCATACATACATATTCAGATGGTGGGCCAGCAATCATTGATCTACAGTTTCGTGGCGAGAGGCACCGTCATCCTCTCGGAGTACACCGAGTTCACCGGCAACTTCACCTCCATCGCCGCTCAGTGCCTCCAGAAGCTTCCTGCTTCCAACAACAAGTTCACCTACAATTGCGATGGCCACACCTTTAATTATCTCGTTGAAGGAGGCTTCAGTAAGTCCGATCTCCTTCTGCTTTTCTACTTTTGATTGATCGGATCGTGTTTTACGTCAATTGATGCTTTATTTTTATTTTTAAATGTTGATAGATTTGATTCATTTAAGCTGATACTATTTGACTATGAATTATTTGTCGTTTATGTATGCTTGCTTGTTAGTGATTTGTGTGATTGCTTTGTAGATTTAGTTTTTTTTTGTTGATGAACTTGATGCCTTTGATTCTCTATGTATTCGGTTGGTGTAGGTGCCAATTAGCATCGAACCGATAAAATCAGTACGAATATCGTTGTATGGTTTCATTTGTTTTCGGTATCGGTTATTTTGGTACCGCTATGGTGCCGATCTCATCCTTAGTTTGGTGTTGATGTGGTGCGAGTGACCTCAGCGATCTAATTATCTTGTATTTGATATTATTTGATCACCTAATAGTTCTTTAGCAAACTCAGAAGATAATATTCATTTATATATTTTATGCAATGTTAAATTGTGGATTTGTGTTTGTAATGAACTGAAAAAATTGGTACTGTATTCAGTATATTGTTTCACGTGTTTTCTGTATTTATTGGTACGGTACCAGGGGCGGATTTATATAGGGCTGAAGGGTAGCCCGGGTTACCCCTCAACTTTGTCGACGAATTGTAAAACTAGCGTGAAAATTTCTTATTTTTCTCCGTTTAATGTATATGTTACCCCTGAGTAAATAATAGGATACCCCTAGGCTGGGACGGACCTAAAGTGAACTTGGACTCGCCTGAGATTTTCAGGTGTATGTAGAACATGATCAGAGCTAATTTTGAAAGGTGAAGAGGATGACTTGAGTTATTAGTGGGAATCAAATATAAAATTGTAAAAAAGGTAGGTCTAGTGTACTGAACAATGACGTAGCCTGCTGTAAAAGTAAAGTCAGAAAAAGTCAGCTTTCTCTTTATTTTTTCATTTAACTTACTTTTTCCTATATTAATTAATTTAAATCAAGATTGATAACTAAAATCCGGTTTTTAGGTTGTATTATATATTTTTTCTTTACTCTGTCTTAGATCTTATAATTTATTATTATTAATTTATGTATGAACTAGTTAGATAATAAAAAAGATAAGTTCAAAAAAAATGTCGAGAAGTAAACATGTAGTGTATATTAATAAAAAAGCCCCATTTTTTAAAATATTAAAGATTATGTAGAAAATGCTTATAGAATGGATTTTTGATATGATTACATTAGAGGTCATGGATGTAGTTTGTTTGTTTGTTTTGTTTTCTTTTAAGAATAAGAAATGTTACTTTTTAAAAACATTCAAATTGGTAAACAGTTTTAAAACTATATATATTTGGTAATTAAATAAACTTTTTAACTACACCATTTTTGAAAAAAAAATAAAAATTAAATATATATAAACATTTTTTTTCAGTGGAATAAAAAGCTAGATGAATAAATGTTATATGATCTGACCCGACCCGAAACGAACAATTTATTAGACGTGTATATAGCCAAAAATTTGGTCCATATGAAAAAAAAAAGAAAATTAGGTCCGTCATTGCCCTTGCGTCCAACTCTTTTTTTAGGTTACCCCTGAAATAATTTTCTAGATCCGCCACTGTACGGTACGGATTCGGTGCCTGTATGATACTGATCTCATGCTTAGTTTGGTGTTGATGTGGTGCGACTGTGCGAGTGACCTCAGCTATTTAGTTATATTTGATATTAGTTGATCACCTAATAATTGTTTAGCAAACTCAGAAGATAGATCTTCATCTTAGTGATTTAATGTAGATTTAGTTTTTTTGTTGATGAGCTTGACGCCTTTGACTTTATGTGTTTGTTTGGTGTTGATGTGGTGCAATGACCTCAGCAATTTAGTTATCTTATATTTGATATTAGTTGATCACCTAATGGTTGTTTAGCAAGCTCAGAAGATAGATCTATTTTATTTGAAGTTGAATTGTGGATATATGCTAGTTATGATGTAATGTGTGAACTTGAAGCAGTTTTAAAATGCCACGCTAGTCTTTGAGGTAGAGGACTACTGATAGGGGTGCAAACGAGCCCTGAGCTCGGCTCGTTTCGACTTTTGAAAGCTCGAGCTCAAGGTCAAGCTCGGCATGGGTTCAGTTAATTTGTTTTTTATTAGTTAAGTTGTATACAATTTTAGTTGTTAGTTTTATATAACTAATTAATAGGCTCGTTTAGGCTTGCGAGCTAGCTCATGCTCGGGCTTGTTTATTAAATACGCTTACTTTAAGGCTTTTCCTCGTTTAAATTTGGCTTGATTCCAGCTTTAACGAGCTGTGCTTGAGTAGCTCATGGGCTGGCTGTACTCATTTGCATCTTTTTAAGTGGTTTATCATTTCTGTATATTCTATAATTTCTAATATCTGTGCATAGTTTATGTTAAAGTTTGGATCTGAAAATAGTTATAGTTCCAACTTCCTAACTTTCTATAGTACTTATCTTAGTGCATCATATCACTTAGTCTCTAACACATTATGATAGCTTGTAATGATTAAAATTTTAGGGTTTTTAATTTACATTTTCGGCTTTTACACCATTTAGTGAATTAACTCTTGCAAAATCTTTTTCATTTTCGGTCTTTTTGCCATAGCCTGGTTGATAGAGTCTGGTTGTGACTTGTGACATGTGTTTACTTGATAGCTACTGTTTGAAGCGTACTGTTACACCTATACATTTATGCTACAGATGTTATTGCTTAGTATGTTAGTTTACTTGGTAGAGTTTTTGGAACATTTGATGTGTAACATGACTAACTCTATCTTTAACTTGTTAATTGAAGCATACTGTGTTGTGGCGGTTGAATCTGTTGGTAGACAAGTTCCAATAGCGTTTCTTGAGCGAGTCAAGGAAGACTTCACTAAGAAATATGGTGGTGGGAAAGCTGCAACGGCTACAGCCAATAGTCTGAGCAAAGAATTTGGGTAATATTATTATTGTTCATTGTAGTTTCTGTTTTAAAAATATTTTTAGTCTTTATAAATCTTGACTAACGTTTACTTGCACACATTATACCAGCCCCAAGCTAAAGGAGCAGATGCAGTACTGTGTTGACCATCCAGAAGAGATCAGCAAGCTTGCGAAGGTCAAAGCCCAAGTTTCAGAAGTCAAGGGTGTGATGATGGAAAATATTGAAAAGGTAATTTTTTTTGTGGTTCTGGAATCTGTAGGGTTATTACTATCACTATTATTGTTATTATTCTTATTTTTTACTTTTTTCTAATTTTGGGATTGGTAGGTTCTTGACCGTGGAGAGAAGATAGAGCTTCTGGTGGATAAAACCGAGAATCTTCGTTCTCAGGTCGGTAGTTTCTCTTTTTGCATCATGCTTTAAAACTGATTATTACACTAGTAAATTTTGGTGTTTATTTGTGGGTTAACGGGCTGCGGGTTTTGTTTGTTTAGGACTTAATTGAATAGACAAATATATTTATATAGTAATTCAAAAGATTCTGGGCCAAACCGCTATATACACTCTTGGAAAACGACAAGCCAAACCGACTTGATTGGGTGGGTTGGCCAGTCTTCCGGTTTAAACCAAAGTTCTTATATATATATATATATTTTTTCAAATCATTGCTTTGTAATAATGGTTTTACAATGATAAAGATGATTGATGATTATAATACATATATACATAATTACTTATTCGAAAAATGAAAAATAATTTAATGAATATAGAAGCCTGAAGTAAACGGCTGGTTCCGAGTTCTAAACCGCCCAAATAAGCCAAAACTGAGCCCCGGAAACTTTACACTGCCTGACTTCGGTTTGGGCGATTTAAGTTGGTTTCAACGATTTATAAACGCACCTAATAAGAAGCAATACCAATACATATGAACTTTATATTCTATACATATAAGTGAAAATCTTGACCAAGGTTTACTTATGAATTGGATTAACGGGTTTAAAAACTATGTTGCAGGCACAAGATTTTAGGACACAAGGTACACAAATGAGGAGGAAAATGTGGTTGCAAAACATGAAGATAAAACTGATAGTTCTTGGAATTATCATCGCTTTGATTCTCATTATCGTCTTATCTGCTTGTGGTGGCTTTAACTGCGGCAAGTAAACTCCGGGATTTAGGTTGGTATAAAAATCTCTCATTCGTGACTTCTCGTGTTTATTTGTTTGCCAATGATTTTCTTTTGCGGTTTCTTTTTTGGAATGACACGGGTCTATGTTTCGTGACAAAGAAGATTTATATTGCGCTTATAGTGGTTGTATAGTTTGTACCTTAAGTATCACTCGACATTGAAATATTACTAGGAAACAATTTGATTGCGGGTTTGTGGGCTTTATTTACTCTCACGACTGTTGCTTGCAGTGTTCTTTGAGGATTTGATTTTGTTGTATGTGATAATTGATTCATGATAAAACCAAATGGAATCAGAATAGCTCTCAACCAACTATATTCAGTTGGGTGTTCATACGCCGTTGAAACTGACCGAAGCTAGTCGGTTGGTTTGGCCAGTTTGAGATTTATACGGTTCAGTCTACAGTTAGGTTTGGCGGTTTAATAATTTGTCGTTGTGTTACCTTTATTACTTGTACGCTTATACGCATGTTATATTTCATATTTGGAATATGCATTTTGTTTATGGATCTTATTTACCATTTTAATATTAATACAAACCAACTATTTTGAAAAAAAAACCAGAAATAAGGTTATAAGGGTCCAAATTGGTAAGCTGCAAAAACTGAACAGATAAACCAGTAACCCGCCTGTCCGGCTGTCCCACCCGATGATTTGGGTTGTCGTTATCTGAAATTGTAGTTAAGCAGTTCAACCAAGATTGTTTGTTGCAACTGAACCGTGAATGCCCTGGACTTTTTTCGATCATGAAAACATGTGAAGTGGTTCGGGTTTCTGGCTGGCTTATATTAATTAGATTAAGGTATTGTAGTTTCAGTTTTTTGTTTCTTGAGTTTAATGACACAAATGATCATATTAATATTTTGAATTTAAAATTCAAAGAAAAGCATCTTATGGGGAGGGTATTTTGCTGAATGGAATTTTGGGCTAAAGAAGCAACGCATTCTCTATTTGTGCTTAGTATTTTTATTTTGGAGGTACACATACCACCACTATCAGAAGACACCTAGAAACCATGTATTAGATTTGATTAGGTTGGCTTTTTATTTACATATTAATAAATAAGTAATTTCATTTTTTTTAGAGTTAATTACATGGACGCCCTCTATTACACATACGAGGCCATCTAAAATAATTTCAATCGATTATGAGGCTGCTCAAAGGTTCTATACAACAATACCACGTGAAGGCCCTTCAACCAAATACCACGCTACCCAAAACGTTATTTTTGCGAAAGACTAGATGTCATTTTCGTTTATGTGGTTTGGTCACTTGACATTTCCTTCCAATTTTTATTGATATATATATATATATTTGTCGTTTTCAATATCCACCGTAAGAATACGCCTCCAAGGCTCCAACATTGCTTGGGGCTTCTTTATATATGTTGTCACCCTCTATAATTGGTCGTGACACATCATCATAATTAGAAAATTCGTGGGTTTCAATAACCATCAAGATGAACATACTTATCGTCAAGAAGTCGGGCAAAAAGATGAACTCAATCATATCAACCTCTATTATTGTGATATCAAAAGTTGTCATGACCATTACAAATAAGCCTATGATTATAAGTTATCTTGTAGTTTTCATATAATAAATTTAATGAGAGTAACTAATATCCTAGACTTTAGTTTAAATAACTGAAAGAAACAATTAAAATAAAAACCATCTTTTTAAGAAATGCCGATAATGAATTCTATGATTTTGAGTTTTGATCCATGTACGAGTTGACCATTTAAGTAATCGCTCCCTTATCACCCATGCAATGCTTCTATTTATTCACATCAACGTTTTCTCGATATCCTTTTATACATGCTCACTTGTGAATGAGATAAATAAAACACGATTTGTGATTCTCTCATAAAAACATTATTTTGTTATACATTCATTTTAATTTACTTGATTCAAGGATTAAATCCCGTAAGTAAATCTAGTCAACTAAAACGCTAAATCATCAACCACAAACAAATGCTCAAACGAGCAAATTATTGTGTTGGCCCTTTGGGTTTGGGCTCTTTAACCCTTTCAGCCCGAAAAGAAATCAATTTCTTTTTTAACTATAAAGATATATATCTTCAATAGTTCAATCTTCATATGTGAAAGAGAAATCTGCAATTTGCCTCCCTGGTTTATATCGTCACGAGATGGGTTAACCACTGAAAAATATTTTGCGAACTTTGACTCCCTGTGTTTCTCCGGCGGGTTCTTCTGACTCCTGCCCGTCAGTTGACCGTCCGTATTTTAGTAATAATACCAATATATTAAGGGTATTTTAGTAATCTTCTAATAAATAATAAATTAAATATAATAATAATAGTAATAATAATAATACTAATAATAATCATCATCGTAGAACAGCAGCTTAATCAACATCTTCATTACAATCCATTATCACTCATTGATCCAACAATTAATCAATTCTATGATCCAACAATCAATCAATTTCATAACAAGTAATCGAATTTCATTACAATCCATCATCATCAGTAGCAACTCATCTTCATCATCATCAACCTCAAACATACTTGATGTTCTTCATCATCATCAACCTCAAATCCACAAACCCACCACCAAGTAATCCCTCTTACAAGCAATCGAATCTCTCAAATCCTCAAACCCAAAAATCATTCCGACCAAAACCCCTAACCTCCGGCACCACGTCGTCGCCACGGCAACCGCCGCCGCCATGGATTCCGGTCATCTCGTTTTTCCGGTCATCGTTCGGTACGGGTGAAAAGTTTATACAAAAATGGTTCGTTTTGTTGTTTTCGGGTAAAAAGTTTACTAAAAATGGTTCGTTGGGTTGTTTTCGGGGTCTGTTCGGGTGAAAAGTTTACAAAAAAATGATTCGTTTGGTTGTTGTCGGGTGAAAAATTTACTAAAAAACGGTTCGTTTTGGTTGTTTTCGGGGTCGTTTAGGGTGAAAAGTTTACAAAAAATGGTTCGTTTGGTTGTTTTCGGGTGAAAAGTTCACTAAAATATGGTTCGTTTGGTTGTTTTTGGGGTCGGTTCGGGTGAAAAGTTTACTAAAAAACGGTTTGTTTGATTGTTTTCGGGTTAAAAGTTTACTAAAAATCGGTTCGTTTCGTTGTTTTCGGGCGAACAGTTTACCAAAAACGGCCCGTTTCGTTGTTTTCGGGCGAAAAGTTTAGTAAAAAACGGCTCGTTTCGTTGTTTTTGGGCGAAAAATTTACTAAATAACGGCTCGTTTGGTTGTTTTCGGGCGAAAAGTTTACTAAAAAAACGGCGCGTTTCTTTGTTTTCGGGTAAAAAGTTTACTAAAAAAACGGCGCGTTTCGTTGTTTTCGGGTGTAAAGTTTACTAAAAGAATGTTTATGTTGATTGTGTGTTCGGGCTCGGGTTTACTAAAAAACGGCCCGATTCGTCGTTTTCGGGCGTAAAGTTTACTAGAAAACGAGCCGTTTCGTTGTTTTTGAGCAAAAATTACAATAAAAAATGACCCGTTTCGTTGTTTTTGAGCGAAAATTACAATAAAAAAACGAGCCGTTTCGTTGTTTTCGGACGAAATGTTTACTAAAAACGGCCAGTTTTGTCGTTTTCGGACGAAAAGTTTACTAAAAACGACACTTTTTGTCGTTTTCGAACGAAAAGTTTACTAAAAAACGACACTTTTCGTCGTTTTCGGACGAAAACTATACTAAAAAACGACATTTTTCGTCGTTTTCGGACGAAAAGTTTACTAAAAAACGACAATTTTCGTTGTTTTCGGACGAAAAGTTTACTAAAAAACGACACTTTTCGTCGTTTTCGGACGAAAACTATACTAAAAAACGGCCCTTTTCGTTGTTTTCGGACGAAAAGTTTACTAAAAAAAGGCCCGTTTCGTCGTTTTCGGACGAAAATTTTACTAAAAAACGAGTCGTGTCGTTGTTTTCGGGCGAAAAGTTTACTAAAAAACGGGCCGTTTCGTTGTTTTCGTGCGAAAAGTTTGCTAAAAAACGAGTCGTTTCGTTGTTTACGGGCGAAAAGTTTACTAAAAAACGAGTCGTGTCGTTGTTTTCGGGCGAAAAGTTTACTTAAAAACGGCCCGTTTCGTCGTTTTCGGACGAAAGTTACAAAAAAAACGAGTCATTTCGTTGTCTTCGGGCGAAAAATTTACTAAAAAACGGCCTGTTTCGTTGTTTTCAGACGAAAAGTTTACTAAAAAACAAGTCGTGTCGTCGTTTTCGGACGAAAGTTACTAAAAAACGAGTCGTTTCGTTGTTTTCGGGCGAAAAATTTACTAAAAAACGGCCTGTTTCGTTGTTTTCAGACGAAAAGTTTACTAAAAAACAAGTCGTGTCGTCGTTTTCGGACGAAAGTTACTAAAAAACGAGTCGTTTCGTTGTTTTCGGGCGAAAAATTTACTAAAAAACGGCCTGTTTCGTTGTTTTCAGACGAAAAGTTTACTAAAAAACAAGTCTTGTCGTCGTTTTTTGGGCGAAAAGTTTACTAAAAAACGAGTCGTGTCGTTGTTTTCGGGCGAAAAGTTTACTTAAAAACGGCCCGTTTCGTTGTTTTCAGACGAAAAGTTTACTAAAAAACAAGTCGTGTCGTCGTTTTTGGGCGAAAAGTTTACTAAAAAACGAGTCGTGTCGTTGTTTTCGGGCGAAAAGTTTACTTAAAAACGGTCCGTTTCGTTGTTTTCAGACGAAAAGTTTACTAAAAAACAAGTCGTGTCGTCGTTTTTGGGCGAAAAGTTTACTAAAAAACGAGTTGTGTCGTTGTTTTCGGGCGAAAAGTTTACTTAAAAACGGCCCGTTTCGTCGTTTTCAGACGAAAGTTACTAAAAAACGAGTCGTTTCGTTGTTTTCGGGCGAAAATTTTACTAAAAAACGAGTCGTTTCGTTGTTTTCGGGCGAAAAATTTACTAAAAAACGAGTCGTGTCGTTGTTTTCGGGCGAAAAGTTTGCTAAAAAACGGCCCGTTTCGTCGTTTTCGGACGAAAAGGTTACTAAAAACGAGTCGTTTCGTTGTTTTCGGGCCAAAGTTTACTAAAAAACGAGTCGTTTCGTTGTTTTCGAGCGAAAAGTTTACTAAAAAACCAGTCGTGTCGTTGTTTTCGGACGAAAAAATTATTAAAAAACATGTTCATTAAATATTTTTACAAAAAAAATGGTTTAAAAAAAGAGGGTGAAAATTTGCTAAAAAACTTTGAGTTCAAATGAAGAATATATATTATATATTGTATAAATATATCACATTTTAATTTAGTTCAAATGGTTGGTGTTGTATGTTGTTAAACGAGGGGTCGGGGGTTCGAACCCCTCCCTCTACACTAAATTTGGATATTTGTTTTAAAATTAATTATAGGCTCAGGGGTAAAATGGTCATTTCAAAGTTTTTTGGTCGGTCAACTGACGGCAAGGGCACAGACTGACCCGCCCAAATTTCACAGTGGCTCAAAGTTCGCAAAATTTTTTCCAGTGGTTAAACCATCTCGCGGCAATATAAACAAGTGAGGCAAATAGCAGATTTCTCTATGTGAAATTTAGTGTCAGCCTGTCAGGGACCACAAAACGTTACACAAATTAAACATCAATGACTGATGTGTCAGAAGTAGGTACATGATTGGGTTCGTTTATTAGTTTCAAGTAAATCAACTAATCAGTTTTAAGCTATCGGTTTATTCGATTAGTTTTCTGTTTTTCAGTTCGATTAATAATAACTGAAATTAAATTTGAGCTGCATTCTTTTTTAGAAATACATTAAATGAAAATGAAAGTGTAAATTTTGAAATAAAGGTATAAAAGCTATAAATATACGAAAATTTGAATGGTTCGGTTTGGTTCAGTTCAGCTCGGTTAAATTTGATTTGGTTAATTGATTTTCGGTTAACAGTTCGCTAAGTGTTCACCCCTAGTCCGAAGATTATTTTTGGACCGAAAGTGTTAAATGATCTAAACTAAACCCTACTGACAAGAATAATAATTTACTCTATTTAAATTAAAGTAGTTAGGGTTCGTTAAGTTCATAAATCATTTTATAGATAATTTACTATAAAACGATTACAATAAAGTGACATGCAAACGGGCAAAAAGTTGCGCTGCAACCCCTTTTTGAATAGCAAAGCCATTCTTGCTAAAAACGAAGCCTTGGGACCTAGAAGCTGAAGAGGTTCCGTGTACGACTCGCTGAACCATACTAAAAAATTTTACAGCCTCTGGGTCCAGAAAACCAAATGTATCAAAGACAAATAGTAGAAAGACATGTTTATTATCTAAATAAGTTTTCTCGTGTTTAACATCTTTACTCATAAATTAAAAGTTGAAACCAGTAGAAGACAAATCAAGTGAAACCCGAAAGTATTAAAAACAAACATCCCATAAATTAAATATAAAAAAATAGAAAGAAAGATCCATTGAATGAGACGAGTCCAATTCTCGAATTCTCCGGCATCCATTTGCTACCATTACCATTGCAAATATCTGCAATCACCACAACCACTATTCTCAATATCCCAATTCCATTTATAATTCATTCACCAAATTCTCCAATCAACAATAATAATCATTATCCAAACAAAATGGAAGACGACCCAAACACCCAAAACAATAATTTCTTCAATTACCTGAGCTCCGACTTAACCGGATTAATATTATCCCACCTCCCACTCCGTTCACTCATCCGCTGCTCCGCCGTCTGCAAACTCTGGCACCAAATCACCACCACCATCACCACCACCACCACCCCATGGTTCTTCCTCTACGGCCGTAACAACATCTTCCTCAAAAAAAACCAAGCTTTCGCCTTCGACCCACGTTCCAACGACTGGATCAAACTCCCGCCATATCTCTTTCCCGCCTCCGTTTCTCAGGAGTCGTCCTTTGTTGGGTCCGGTGGGTTCTTGTTTAACACCGCCGCGAATAACTTTAGCTTTTCGCCGATTTTGAAACCCTTGTGGCGCGAAACGACGCCGTTGAGGTTTTCAAGGTTGAATCCGCTTGTGGGTGTGATTAATAATAATAATAATAATAATAATAATAATAATAATAATAATAATAATAATAATAATTCGAGGGTGGGTTTGGGTTTGCCGGAGATTATTGTGGTTGGTGGTGTCAGATTCATTGGTGGGTTGGTGGATATTGAAGATAATTTGGCGGTGGAGATTTATAACCCGGATTTGGATATTTGGGATCTCTGTCCGCCGTTGCCGGTCGATTTCCGGTCAGGTAATATTAGAGCATATTATTATAAATAATTATATATTTTCAGAGATAGTATTGGATTATGTTTCCTTGTACGGGCGTGCATTGATCGGTTTGGTTTGGTTTTGTTTTAGGCTAAAGCTGAACAGAAAACCGAAATGCCGGTTTTGAATTTTTGAAAACTGTTTGGTTTTGGTTTGGTTCGTTCGGGTGAATTCTTGTTTAACGACGTTGCGAATAATTTTAGCTTTGTGAAACAACAGCATTGCGATTCTCACTATTGAATCCACTTGTCAGTTTTGGGCTAAAACTGAACCAAAAAACGAAATGTCAGTTATTGTTTTTGAAAATTGTTCGGTTTCGGTTTTTATGGTTTTTTTTTGCCATTTGGGCTTTAAAGTTTTGGCCCGAAAAAACATGTTTGCAAAAAATAATGAACATTTGCCTTTTTTTTTCTTTTTAGTTGATAATTAATTGATAATTAATTTATTATACATATAGGCTAATATATTTTTTTTCGAACTATAAACTTTTATAAACAACCGAAAACCGCGAGAACCAAAACACCAAAGGGCAGCCTCCACAACCCGGAGAGAAGCCCGAAAAACGAAAAATTACATTAAAACAAAGTTACACCAATTAGACCAAAGTAGTGATCTCTTTCTCCCCCTATTTTTGAGCCAAAGAAACCCAAAAGATTTAATACCACCAATAATATTTTCAATCTTAACCTCCTTTTCTTCAAAAACTTTTTCGTTTCTCGCCTTCCATAAACTCCAACAAGCTATACTAATTATACCATGGAACACTTCTTTCTCCAAAGCTCCAAGTTTTATCAACTTATGGAGATCAAGAAGGTATCTAACCGAAAACCCAAAAATTTGGGGCACTTTGCACCAACGACTAATATGCTCCTAGACCACCGCCGCGACATAGCAACCTGTAAAAATATGGTCAGCTGATTCACGACCTATATCGCAAAGACCGCACGTGTTAATGGCCACCCTTAAATTCCTTCTCTCCAACGCCTCGCGGGTAGGAATTCCATTCATCTCGGCCCTCCACGCATGAATGTTGCATTTAGCTGGGACCCATTTACTCCACTTCATTATAAAATTGTTCCCCACGTTTTTATTTTTTACAATTAAGCATTTGACCGAGCTTACAGAGAAAGCCCCATCTTTATCTCCAAGCCAAACCCAAGAATCTGGGCCTTCCTTCCAACTTGCAGCAATCATCATCTGCAAACACTTTTCCCATTCATCCCTTTCCTGTATAGAACTTGGAGCTCTAATCCAGTTCCAAGACCAACTGAAGCTGCCTCCATGTCTCCATAACCTTTCATTGACCTTGCACTTTTTTTCTTTTTCCAACTTATACAAATTTGGAAAGGCTTCTTTTAGACTTTGACTCCCAGCCCAATTGTCAACCAAGAAAAGCAATTTCTTGCCATCTCCTAAATGCCCTTTTATCAAATCCACCATATTACTTCCTTCCAAATTTAAAGTATTTATAGTATTAGCTATATTTAGCCAGACACCTGAGCTTCCCTTCTTTCTCGGCACCACTTCTCGATCTCTAATTTGGTTATGGATGGAGTCAATAACACGCCTCCATAACCCATTGTCTTCCGTTTTGTATCTTCAGCCCCACTTAGCTAACAACGAAATATTGACATCTTTAAGCCTCGAGATGCCTGAACCTCCTTTATTCTTAGGACTAGCCACTCTCTCCCAAGCCACCCAATGAATCTTTTGAATATTATTAGACCCTCCCCATAAAAACCTTTTCATAATCTTTTCAAGGTTCTCCACAACTTTGCTCGGCACTTTGAAAATAGAAAAGTAATAAACCGGAAGACTTTCAAGAACCGCTTTGATTAGCACCACCCTTCCTCTGATTGATAAAGAATTTGCTCTCCAAGTAGCTAATCTTTTTTCAAAGATATTCATTATCCCATTCCAATTGTGAATTTTGTTCATGTTAGCTCCCACTAAAATGCCTAAGTGAATAAATGGCATTTTCCCCGGCTTGCAACCTAACAATCCAGCCATCTCTTTTATCTCTTCCCCGTTCACATTGCTTCCAAACAAAACAGATTTCTTGAAATTAATTCTGAGTCCGGAACACATGTAGAAGCACCTTAAGATTCTATTCAGATTCATCATATTTGCCTTGGACCATTCCCCTATAATCATGGCGTCATCCGCGTATAAAAGATGCGATATAAGAGGGCCATTATTTGGGGTTTGAACTCCCGAAACTAAACCCTCCTCAATCGCCTTACTTACCATGCTAGACAACGTCTCCATCACCACAAGAAATAGAAAAGGAGAAATGGGATCTCCTTGTCTCATTCCTTTATAGCATTAAAATTTGAAAGTGGGCGACCCGTTGACGAATACCGAAGAACTAGCCGAGGAGAGAATCCCCAACATCCAATTGCACCACAACGGTGGGAATCCCATTTGATCCAAAGTGGAGATTAAAAAGTTCCAATTCACATTATCGTAGGCCTTTTCAAAATCAATTTTTAGATAGAAAGCTATAAATTTAGATCTATTTGCCCAAGCGATAACCTCATTCATTATAAGAGGCCCGTCTAGGATAGCCTTACCACTTAAAAACGCAGACTGAGGCTCGGAGATCACCGAACCCAGCACCTTCTTTAACCGATTGGCCAGAACCTTCGAGACCACCTTACTTATCACACCAACTAAATTAATCGGCCTATACTCATTTAAGCTAACAGGATCTAAACACTTCGGAGCCAGCGCTATAAATGAGGAGCCAACCCCTTTATTGAAAATCCCATTTTGATGGAACTCATCCAAAATCTTCCGAAAATCATCTTCAAAAAACTCCCAAAATTGCTTAATATATTGAGGTAAACCATATATTAAACTATTGTAAAAAAATAAAATGAAAAATAAAAATCTCTATGTCTGGTTTTTTCGGTTTTAGTTACACGCAAAACCGAATTTGAACTTAAAGTTTGTTTTTTCAAAAATATAAAACCAAACTGTTGGTTTTTGCTTCAATTCGGTTCTTTCAGTTTGGTTTTCCGGTTTTGCATCGGTTCTTTCAGTTACATGCACACCTCTATTTCCTTGGATTTATCTCTATTTTATACCTATACACAGTTGATTAATAATATATAACATCTTATAGTTTTCATTACTCTACAGGTAACTCATCGCAATCATTATCATCCGCATTACACAAATCCAAATTCTACGTTTTCGGAATCTATTCATGTTTCATATCATCGTTCGATTTGAACAATCGAGTTTGGAGCGAGGTTCAAACGCTCCGGCCACCGGGGATTATCATAGCGTTCTTAATATCCTGCTGGAACCAGCTAATGTTGGCTGGTATATGCAATGGTGTTTGTGGACCGTCGTTTAATATCTGGAGAATCGATGAAACAACGTCAGAGTTTAGCGAAGTTGCGATTATGCCTAGTGAATTGTTAAATTGGTTGTTTGATAGTGATGAAGATGATAGGTTTGCAAGCTTGAAATGTGTCGGATTTGGAGATTTCGTGTTTGTGTTTAATGAAGAGCATCGCCGGAATTATCCTGCTTGTAGTTGTGAAGTTAAGTCGGATTCTGGCAAGTGCGGGTGGAGGAGGGTGCCGGAGTTGCCGGAGCCGGTGAATAGGTTTCATAAAGTTATTGGTTTTTGTTCAATTGTTTCGTTTAATAGGAAGGTAGATGGTGATAGAGCATAAATTGTAATGTTGTGTTTTATAAGTACTTTTTAAATACAATCGCTTCTATAATTTGCAATTTTTAGTGAAAAAATCGGTTTTCATATATCTTGTAATATGTAGAGGTAGGGTATCAAAAAGACCCAAATACCCTTAAATATTACCCGCGGGTCATAGAGAACCCTCTTATAAACCACCCGCGGGACACTCGGGTCACCCGCACGTCACGAATGAGGAGGAACGTCCTCATAACACACGCGGAAGCATCCTGACATCCTCAAAAGTCATCCGCATGACAACATATCTGTCCGCCTAAACAACCGGAAGGCAATTCCAGTAGGACAGCTGTCATCACTCAAGTATTCTCTAGAAGAAGGTTTACGATTCTAACTTGGGGAACACATAACATATTAACCAATGAATAAAGGACACCTAACCAAGTTGTTATAACCGTGCACATGGCCAGGGTGCAATCCGTCTTATCATTTGGTGGCGCGTGTCTAGGTTGTTATACCCATGCATATGATACGTATAGCTCAACCTATCACAAGAGAACATGTGTCCAGACGGTTATCAGAGATCTTCTAGAAAAGGACAGCTGCCCCAATCATCCTTGTATGAGGTATTCATTCACCCACATATATTCTTACTACACTTAGTCTCTGTACTTCAGTACTTTCTTCATTACGAACGTTACTGATTCTCACGCCGGAGGGTGGTTACAGGAAGACCCCCCTCTCGTCCTTCCTGTAACGAGACTCACGGTGTTTGTTTCGCAGGTTCCGGTCACTGGACTTTAGGGAGCCTCACTCATATCGTGGTAGTAGTTATTGTATTGTACCATGTGGACTCATTGGATCCAGGACCCATACCTGGGGAGTGGATCCGTGTTTCTTCATTGGCGCCATCCGTGATTTGTGTTAGAACAAAAATAGTTTTCGTTGGTTTTTTGGTTGGTTTGATATGAGTAAACTTCCTGAAGGGCCGACGGGAACCCCTGCAACCGAGTCACGTGTAACTAACGCAGAAGCACCTCCGGGTCTTAATGTTTTTGCACGCATCACGACTCTAAGTGGCCGTACTCTTGAGCGAGTCACAGCTCCAGGGTCACGGAACATTGACGTAACACCTGGGGGTTTTACCCTAGAGAACGTCACAACACCAATCGGTACCATCCCCCCAGATATGGGACGTGCCTCGGCACTGGAAGGTTCTAATTTGGGTAATCTCAGACGGATTACGGAAGAAACTCGCCGAAAGCGGTCAGTGTTGGATCTAGAAAATGATTCAGGTGACTCTAAAGTGGCGAGATCTCATAGACGTAATTCCAGATCCAGAGGAGCCTTGACTCCTGAAGAGTGGCTCCATATGCAACAACAAAGTTTGGTGGCTGAATACGAGCGTAGAAAACGTAACGAGCAACTTCACGCCCGCACTTTGGATTATGAGGAATCCCCTAGGGGATCTCCTTCTCCTCCACCAACAGTGCGAGGAAGTCAAATCCGTTACAGTCAACAGACGGAGCTAGAGTTTGGTGAACTTCCGAGGCTACGTCCTCGTCCTCGCATAAATATGCAGATGCCATCTTATTTAGATGAGTTTGACGGTTACGATTCATCCTACCACCCGGGAGATTACAGTATGTATACCGGAGACAGTAGGATGAGTTCTCAGACAAAAAGCAGCCGTCCGCATGACATAGTCCACTATACCGAATACCATAGCAATGCGGAACGAGACTTTACTAAACCATACCGCCCAGCGGCCTTCGCTGAAAAATCAAAGTTCATAACAAGTATTGCCACAGCACCCTTTCCCGTTAATGCTAAGATACCTACATCGGTGGGTAAGTATAATGGTATGATTGATCCAAGTGATGATCTCCAGAACATTATTGCGGTAGGTGGTGTTAGTGGTTGGACGCTGCCTTATTGGTGCCACATGTTCGCATTGACACTAACTGGGGCAGCAAGAGAATGGTTTGAAAAGTTACCTAACGGTGAAATTTCTAGTTGGGACGATCTGGTGAAAAAAATTTCCCAACACTTTAGTCAACAGAAAAAACATACGCGAGACCAATCAGAAATTTTAGATGTTGTCCGCCGCGATAACGAGTCCATAGAAGATTTTATCACCAGGTTCAATGATGAAAGTTTGAACATCGGTGGAATCAGTAAAGACATGCTTCGTGGTGCCTTCCGCAAAAACGTCAAATGTGACGATTTAGTCCGCACGCTTACGGGCAGAGATGGAATGCCAAAAGAGTGGGATACCCTGATTACTGCAGCAAATGTGTATGCTAACACTGAGAAAACATTGAGGAATGGTAACACGAAACAAAAATTTAAAGTTGAGTTTCAGAATCCGACACCTAATAGACAGACGAAAGGCCTATATGGTCAAGGCTGCAGCCAAGTGCGGAAGCGTCAAAACCGTTTGACGCAAGATCCCTCATAGGCAACAAGAACAAAGCGGGACCTGTAAACCGAGGTCCCAACAATTGAACTCCTCTTTCAAAGACTCCCGCTGAAATTCTCACTACAGAGAATATAAAGTTTAGAAAGCCAAAGCCATTAACAAGAAGATCATTCTTGGATGCTACTAAGCACTGTTCGTATCATGACGACATTGGTCATAATACGAATGAATGTAGAACATTGAAAAATGAAATTGAGACGGCTGTGAAATCTGGAAAGCTCAAACACTTGGTAAAAAATGGAAAACCGGACAATGGAAAAACACCTGTTCGGGACATCCAAGGCCCGAGTAAGAAACAAATTAAAGATTTGAATGTTCATATGATACAAGGAGAGTTCCATACAGGGAATAAGAGAAAAGAATCTGATGATGAAGAGTGGAAGAATGAACCAGTGATCTACCCTCGAATGAAAGGTGGCCCGAACAATAAGAATCCCCTTATCATCACTGCTCTCTTCGGGCACTATCGTTCTCATTACGTCTTCTTCGACAAGGGTAGCACATCAGATATCATGTATGAACAATGCTTTGATCAGCTTAACGAAGAAGATAAAGAAAGATTGAAACCCATTCACGCTCCAGTATCGGGATTTGGAGGAGAAATAATGCATCCGCGATGGGTAATCTCATTCCCAGTTACCCTGAGTGATGGAATTCATTCGAGGACCGAGGAAGTCGAATTTCTGGTTTTACCAGCAACATCAAGACATGATATTATCCTTGGACGAGAAGCGATTGGTGATTTCAATGCTCATCCGTCCACAGCACACGGTGTAGTAGGAGTCCCAACTTGTACTGGTATCGCAATAATTCATGTTAACAGGCACTGCTTTGCAATCGAGAGTTCAAAACCTAGCAAGATTCCAAAACAAACTTTGAGAACTGAACCGGAAAAGTGGGTTTTGAACAAAGATTTCCCCGATCAAACTGTAACAATTGGACCTGCTATCTCCGAGATAGTACGAACTTTCTTGAAACAATTATTATAAAAAAATATCGATGTTTTCGCATGGCAACCTGCGGACATGACAGGTGTCCCGCGGAACATTGCGAACACAAACTAAGGGTAAACCCGTTCTTTACGCCAATTGTTCAAAAACAACGCAAGATGGGCCCGGAACAAACGAAAGCAATGAATGAACAAGTCCAGGACCTATTGCAGGTAGGGATCATTCGTCCAATCCGTTACCAAACTTGGGTCGCCAACCCAGTTATCGTCCCCAAAAGCAATGGGGCATGGCGGATGTGTATCGATTTCAAGGACTTAAACAAAGCATGTCCCAAGGATTGTTATCCTTTACCCGAGATAGACCTCAAGGTTGATGCTGTAGCACCATTCAAATTTAAGTATTTCCTGGATGCCTACAAAGGCTACCATCAGATCCGCATGGCAGCGAGCGATGAGGACAAAACAACATTTCGCACCGATCAAGGCACCTTTTGTTACAAAATGATGCCTTTCGGACTGAAAAATGCGGGAGCCACGTATCAACAATTGATGGACATAGCATTCAAAAGTCAAATTGGTCGAAATCTAGAGGTGTATATGGATTATCTCGTAATCAAAAGTGTTGAAGAAGATCAAATGTTGAGAGATATCGAAGAAACATTCGATACTTTGAAAAGTATCAATATGAAGTTGAATCCATCCAAGTGTTCATTTGGAATGGAAGAAGAAAAATTTCTGGGAGTGATTGTCACGGACGAGGGCTTCAAAGCTAATCCAGATAAAGTTCAAGCCATAGCCCGCATGCCTTCCCCGTCCTCCTTCAAGGAAGTTCAGACACTCAATGGGCGTTTGGTTGCTTTGAATCGATTCTTAGCAAACCATGCAGCCAAATCTCACCCATTTATCTCAACACTAAGAAATTGCCTTAAGAAAGCACATTTCAATTGGACTGCGGAAGCAGAACAAGCTTTTTTGGAGGTTAAAAAATGTTTGATGGAGCTGCCCAAGTTAACAACACCCTGTGCGGGGGAACCTTTAACGATATACCTATCAGTATCAGACATTGCCATCGGGGCCGTCCTCCTGACAGATCGAAAGAATATTCAAACACCGATCTACTACGTCAGCAGAACACTATCGGACCCGGAAACAAGATACTCCATGCTTAAAAAATTTGTTTTGGCACTGGTCTATGCTGCCTGACGCCTCCGCATGTACTTTCAAGGGCACCCCATTAATGTTTTAACCGGATACAAGCTCAAAAATGTTCTCAGTAAGCCCGAATTATCTGGCCGATTGGCCAAATGGGCCATCGAACTAGGTGAACATGCAATAGAATACAAACCTAGGCCAGCAATCAAAAGGCAGGTGTTGGCGGACTTCGTGACAGAAGTTCCGCATCACAAAGAAAAAGAATGTTTAATCGAGCAACAACCCCAAGCACCTCCGGAATTGGGACAAATTTGGTCCTTATTCACGGATGGAGCTTCAAGCAATGAGGGATGTGGCGCAGGCCTCAGGCTAGTCAATCCCGAAGGCCATGAGTTTACATATGCCATAAAGCTGGACTTCAAAAGTACCAACAACGGGCAGAATATGAAGCTTTCTTGGCAGGCTTGCGGATAGCCAAAAAGCTCGGGGTTAAACATTTAGAAGCCCGGGTGGATTCCATGTTGATTGCGGGACAGATCAATGGTACATACGAAGCAAAAAACGATATCATGGCTTCATATGTGTCACAGGCAAAGGATTTGATGCTTCAGTTCTCTTCTTGCAAAGTCATTCATATAAAGAGAAGTGAAAACAAATCAGCGGATACTCTCAGTAAATTGGCTTCAACGAACTTCGAACATTTCGCCAAGGACATCCGCATTGAAGTATTAGATCGCCCGTCTATTCCGCAACATCAGGTTTTAGTGATCCAAACAGGAGTAGAATCCTGGATGACACCCATTATGGCATACTTGTCAGCTGGAGCACTTCCGGAAGGAAAAGCAGCGGCCCGGAAGATAAAGCACAAAGCCTTGAACTATTAGATTCTTGATGGTGTTTTGTACCGACGTTCTTTCCTCGGACCACTACTTCGATGTGTGGATGCCGATGACGCGAATTACTTAATCAAAGAGGTTCATGAAGGCATTTGTGGTCTTCACGCGGGTCCGCGGATGGTTGTAGCAAAGGTAATGAATGCTGGATATTACTGGCCGGGGATGCATATGGATGCTGTACATGAAATCAGAAAGTGTGATTCATGTCAACGCCATGCTCCTAACACGCTTTGACCAAAAAACGAGTTAGTCCCAGCCACTTCAGCTTGGCCGTTCCAGAAATGGGCAGTTGACATAATGGGACATTTCCCTGAAGCCTCCGGACGTATCAAGTTCCTGATAGTAGCCATCGACTACTTTACAAATTGGGTGGAGGCCAAACCAGTTGCTTCTATAACAGCAGCGAGTGTTAAAAAATTCTTGTGGGAATTCATCATATGTCGTTTCGGCCTCCCTCTAGAGCTCGTTAGTGACAACGGGACACAATTCGCGGACAGTGGGTTGCAAGAATGGTTAAAAGAGTTACACATTTCTCAAATCTTCACCTCTGTAGCCCACCCACCAGCGAATGGTCAAGTCGAAAGAACAAATCGGATGATCAAGGAAGGAATCAAAATGAGGCTGAGAACAAAACGAACGGGATGGGTGGACGAATTGCCCCATGTACTATGGGCCTTCCGCACTCAAAGGAATTCCAGCAATTCCGAAACCCCCTTCAGTTTAACATATGGCACAGAAGCCATGATTCCCGCCGAGATTGGTATCCCATCCGCCAGAGTCCTTATGATTGAAGATAATGATCATGAGCTCCGGATGAACCTCGACCTCCTCGAGGAAAGGAGGGAAATGGCATCGATCCGCGAGCATAATTACAAACGACAGTTGCAAAAGTATTATGACTCGCGGGTTCAAAGATGTGAATTCGATGCAGGAGACTATGTCTTCCGCAGTAACGAAGCCTCAGGGCAAGAGCCTCCGGGCAAGTTGGCCCCTACATGGGAAGGACCTTATAGAATCCAGAAAGTTTTGTCAAAAGGTGCCTATAAACTAGAAAGGTTGGACGGGACAGAGGTCCCTAGAACTTGGAATGGGGCCCAACTGAGGAAATGCTACATTTAGTACGTTTATATTTTGGCCTGCGTGCCTAACTAGAAGTTCACAACATATGTAATTTCATTTCTTGTATTTTGGCTTATGCGTCAGTTATGAAAATTTTAATTTCAGTCATTTGAGACTTGTATCATTAGGTAATCCTTTATTGGCGTACAAAGAAGATCCTACAAAACACTTATATTATGACAAATAAACAAAGTGTAACGGATGCAAAATTAAGCCTTCTTTATTCATACAAATGGGATTACAACAAAAGGATCAAGTTACAAGAAAAAAAAACTATGGTGCAGCATCACTGTGCCCCGTACCTTCACCTTCCGCATCTTCCGCATATTCGTTATCTCCTTCTTCTTCTTCTTCTTCTTTGTTTTCTTCATCAAGTTCAAGAAGAATCTTTAATTGCGGAATGCTATCCTCCTTGTCCACAAGCGCTGATATCTGTTCCGTCAAATAAAATTTCACAGAATCAAAGTCCTTTGATTTCGGTTTAAGGATAGCAACAGTATCCTTGCCAGCTAGGACATACTCCTCGGGAAGCTTGGTGGTTGAACCAAACTGATAGCCTTCTTGGAAACCCAGTTGGCGACCAGTCTGCTTCGAAGCTTTAAGGAGGATAGCAACACAATTCCCAAGTTCATCACTAGCCCGAACATCGGCAATGACCTGATAGAATAGTTACACATAAGTAACACTAAAAATACTTGGAACATTTATGATGAGAATAAGGCACATACCTTGGGAATAGCTTCCGTCAATAGCCATTTTTGATTCGCCTTGGCCCGGACAAGCTCCATTTTGTGTTGAGCACATTCCAACGATTGATTTCGGCTCTTGGTGTTAAGGTCAAATAAACGCTTGTCCTTGGCTGCTGATTCAGCCTGAAGAGCCTCCATTAATCTGGCTTGTTCTTCCAACTGTTTTTGGAGAACAGTCTTGGCTTCCTCAGCAGCGGACCGAGCAGCTTTTTCCGCCTCCAGGGCCTGGCTAGCCTCCCTAGCTTCGTTTATAGCTTTAAGAGCTTCTTGTTTAGCATCAGAAGCAGAGGCCGCCAACTCATCCCATTGTTCATTCATCGCCAACCAATCTCTGGTTATCTCATGAGTAGTGGACATAGTATTCGCCAAATAATAAGAATGAGAGTTTAGTAATTCTTGGCGAATACTAAGGCGACGCCTCTCCTTTTCACCATGAGGAAGACACTCCCCCAGAAATTCAAAACATGTGTCCACGTCACGGAATATTGAATCCCGACGCAAGGACCAGTTAGGCTGATGCGGGGTGGGATCTTCCTCCCCAGGAGAGTGAGAAGTCGGGGAAGCATATGGAAATGTGCTCACGCCCCCTTGATCCCTGAAGCGGTAAACATTATGAGAGGGTGACACCGTAGTATGTTCAGTTGTGTCACCCCCTTCTTCTTCAGTGGGGAATCGTCCTCCACAACTTCTGGATTTTCAACAGTGTTAGGAGACTGCGGCGGCGGACGAAGAGGTGAATCCTTCAAACCAGAAATACCCTTAGAAAGGTTATCCAGGTTCACTGAAAAGTGTTAACAATGGGTTAGAAATTCTCCAACTCAAAATAAATAAAGAGTAGAGACAAAATTTACATACCTAGAGAAGGGTCCTCCGCATCAAGTTGTTCTAAACGGGCTTCCAAGGCGGAAGAAGTTGTTTTCTTGGATTTTTTCTTCTTTAAGGCAATCTTCACAGGATTAACCTTGCGCTTACCCGCCGCCTTGGAAACACCCACGTCAACAACCGGACGTTTACCCTCAGCAGCAGCGTCACCAGGTTCTGGACCCTCAACTTCCGCAGTAACATCAACGTTATCATGGCCTGTTGCCTGATTAGTCGTGGCTCGTTGACGGGTAAGACCTGCAGTTGAGCTCACAGCTTTATTAGCATCAGTTGAATAAACTTCTTCGCAAAATGATGACTCCTCGCTAGACGAGAAGAACACAATCATTCCGCTAGAAGTAAGAGCAGTTACAGGTTTGGGTTTCAAAACGCCCTCACCTTTCTGGATGCAATCTTCAACATACTTCTCACCTTGGGCATACATTGGTTCAGAGACCAATGGCTCCGGACGAAGAGCAGTAGGGAACAAAAAGTTGTTGCTCGTCCAATCCAGAAAGGAACCATCTTTTGGATCAATCGAACGTCGCACCATCATGACCCCTTCCTTGTCCAACTAGGTACTGAAGGCAGAACCTTCACCTACACAAATATGTAAAGTCAGAAATTATTCATATTAAGAAAGAGACGAAGGCCATAAACAAACTCACTCTTATTAGTTTTCTCATAATATGGCTCCAATGTGGGGAATTGCCACAATCGGCTCATATTTGCTCTCACCATTGCGCCCTCGTGAATAGGACGCATGGGAGAAGGAGTAGACATCAGGGTCTTAAACCATGAAAGACCTTCATGAGCAACCGCAGGAACAACAGGCGGAGAAATGTACGCCTTGCGTTTAGTCATCCGGAAAGGGATAACGTCCTCCCGAATCCAGAAAAACTTTGGCTTCCAGCCATGAAGGCTTCAAAGCCACTCCGTGCCTATGATCCTCTTCTCGATGGTTGCAAAACTGTACCACCCATCGCGAAAGGTCATTTTGTAAAAGACGGCAAACATGCCAACGGTGGGTTCAAGGTTGTGAGTTTGGCAACAGAATTCGAAGTGTCAAACCCTCAACATCCCGAAGGGATGGATCTGTGAAAGATGAATTCCGTAAGATGTCAAGATCGATTGGACAAACTTAGTAACTGGAATCCGGGAGTTCCCCGTTGTGAAATGGTCTACGTATACAGCCATTTTATTCGGAGGAGGGCTAGTGGCGATAGAACCACTAGCAGGACGTTCCGGCTCCCACTCCGTCGCCAATCCATACACGTTGACGACGTCATTATAATCTTCTTCCTTAAGGCAGACGGTAACTTCACCGATAGAAGGGGTACTCTTTTTCTCTTTACCCATTTCTATATCAGAAAGGTTAAAAGAAATCTCAGAAAGGCGAAGAAATTTTGGAGAAGGTTGAAAGGCCTCAAGTGTTTGAAGAAATATGAAAGTGATAAAGTTTAAATGGAAACCACAAGGGTTGTATTTATACCCATCGCAATTAATGCGATTCATAAATTGCCAGAAGAGAGAGAAACCGCGGACCGCCAGATGACAGACACGTCAGGCGGGAAATTCAAGATGATGAAAACAGGCTGTCAAAGGCGTCATGAACGTCTTATCAGTTGTCCTAAATAAGTTTCTCTCTCCGCCACGTCATCATAGTTATCCAAACTTTCAAATACTTCAAAAAGTCGAAGATTTCAGAAAAATCTTCTCAAGAGATATAAAATATCAAAAACATTTCCTAAAGATATTTTCATCAAAAGAATAGAATATCCACAAAAGACAAAAGAAACATTCCTCATTAATTATCCAAAAAGTAATTACAAGAAGGAAAAGAAAAATTTACAAGATACAAAACATCTAAGCTTATCCTAAGGATCTGAAGCCGATGGGCCTTCCGGAGCCTTCAACGACGTGTCTTCGGAAGAGTCATCCTCAGAGTCTTCCCCAAGATAAGTCTTCAAAAGTTGTATGCCGTCATATGCGGAAGCGAATTCTGGAAGCACATCTTGTAAGGGGAAGACTAAAGTGTCATGTTCCTTAACCCGGTTGACACGATCTTGTTTGACGTTTACGCCATAGAACGGATGATCTTTGAATGTACGGTTACTCTGGGCATACTTCATCCCTTCATGAAAGCCCACAACACGCCCAAGTGAGGAAGAAGCAGCCATCGCATTGGCAAAGCTGTCATTCAGCTCCTTACCTCCTTTGATATGGCTGACAACCTATTAAGACGAAAACATAAGTTCCCAGTATCAAAAAGTGAAAGTAAAATAACAAGTAATAAAGATTAACTTACAGCATCAACGCCTCGAGTAAGGAACCATTGGCGGTCCTGTTCCGCACGTTCCGCCCGCGCTCGGAACTCCTTAGCTTCCGCAGTAGCTTCCTCATGGGCTTAAAGGAGAGAATTATAAGCAGTCTGAATTTCAGCAGCACTCTGATCCTTAAGTCTGGCCTGCTCCTTCTGCAACTTTAGCTCCGCTTGAAGGTCATGAATCCGTGCCTTGAAGGGCCACTTGATTCTCTAATGAAGAATTAGCTTCTTGAGCACGAGCCAATTCATCGCTTTCCCTCTGAGTTTTAGCTCGAGCAGCCTCAAGAAGGGAATTTTGCTTTTCACAAGCTTCTTTCCATCGACACGCCGCATCAGCATTACGATCATGCTCGGCCTTCAGGGCGATTTCCGCATCAGATTGTTTCCATTTGGCGGTTTGGGCAGCAAGGCGATGCTCCTCAGCCTCCTTCTTCGCAACCTCAGTTGCCCGACGTGCTTCCCCCACTTTCCCACTTAAAGTACGCCATTCACTTAAGACTTCCTGGTTACCAGCCAAAGCATTAGCCAGATGATAAGCCACATTTGTGTGAAGATCATGGCGGGAAAGGTCACGTTGATATGCCATCTCAGCGGGTGGTGTACAATGTTCAACGAAATCCATGCAAGTCCTAGCTTGGGAAAACCGGGATCCGTTAGTAATACCCCATGGAGGAACAAACAGCTCATGTTTGTCTCCAAAGCCTGTATCACCGTAATAACGGGAACCTGAAGGTTTAAGGCGAGCTGGGGTTGAAAAGGTTGTTGCGGAGGAAGAGACTCCACATTTCTAACATTTTTTTCGTTAACAGCAGGACTGTCCTGCTGACCACCAGTACCACCCCTAGCCTGAAACAGATAGTCGAAGCGAGTATCAGTTTCAGACTGGATATTAGCTTCCTCCGTTGAAATATCAGCTGGCGGAGTTGGCACCCTATCTCCCGCAACAGTTTCAGTTGAAGGCTCTACATTAGGGCCACTCGGCGGAGTAGTCAACTCAGTCTCAGCATCTTCCTTGGGAGAAGGGGGTGGTTTTTCAGTTTGGGGAGTTGGTGTAGATAGCCTCTCCGAAATATCCTCACTAAAGATCAACGGATCTACACAACAAAGTTGTACTTAGCTAAAACACTCATAAAAAAAAGATTACAGTGTAACACCAAAGTTATACGTACCTTCAACAGTGTCAATGCGGTCAGCAAGGCTGTATTGCGGCTTCTTGGGACGGTGCACTTTCCGTTTTTTCTTCGATGGCCCCGCCTCAGTATCCGCAGCCTTCACATTTGGGTGATCTGTCTGAGAAGCTACAAAAGCTCTCTTTCTCTCCAATTCTGATAACAAAGACGAGACAGAGGAAAATTCAGAAGCACCCTCATCAGAGTTTTCTTTCTCTTCCGAAGCGGAAAACTGAGAAACATCTCCATCATCATCACTTGATGATAAGATGGCAATCGCTCCGTCAGAAGTAACGGCAGTAAGAGGAGGAGGGTTTAGAACATACGCACCTGTTTCAAAGGTGGCGTTGGAAATTACAGGTTCAGCCCGAACCTTCTTAGGAAACAAAAATTGAGACTTAGTCTTGTCAAGTATGGGTTGGTTCCCAGCCTCGCGGATACTCTTGCGAACACAACCCCTGTCTCCAAAAAGAACATTGAACATGGAGCTTTGACCTGAAAATATAGAAACTTAATCATCAGAATATTCAAAAAAGAGAAGAGACAGTACAAAAAACTTACGTTCATGCAGATCTGCAAAAATGGGTTCCATAAACTCCGTCGGCCACAACCGGCTCATGCCCGCCCACACCAAAGCTTCTTCCGGTAAAGCACGCATAGGTGAGGGCTCCATGGTAAGTACACGATACCATTCACGACCCTCATGAGCGGCCGTGACAACGTCCGGAAGAGCAGCATTCACTGGACGGCGAACCATGGCAAGGGGCACCACATCCTCAGATATCCAGAAAAACTTGTTACGCCAGTCAACGGACAACTTTTCAACTTCATACCCAAGGCTTCGATCAGAAAACCCTTGACATGTATACCAACCATTACGGTTAGTAAGATGGTAAAACACTGGAAATCGATCTATGTGGGGAACCATATCACGTGCTATACACACAAATTCATAATTACGAATTCGCATCATAACACGCGGGTGTAGTTGAGATAAATGAATTCCATAAGCTGTCAGAATTCTCTCTAAAAATTTTGTTATAGGAAGACGAAAATGCCCATGAACAAAATAATCGGCATACAAAGCCATTTTTCCAGGCGGTGGGAAACTGGCTATAGATCCAATGGAAGGAAACTCTGGTTCCCACTCGGGTGGAATACCATACGTTTCCAGCAATTTTTCATACTCTGAATAGTCCCATGCAATTTCTATCTCATCAACTTCAGTCTGTGTGTTCGACATTATAATGGATTGAAAGGAAGATATATGGAAAGTTAAGAAAGAATTAAGAAGATAATCAGACGAAAAGAGTGATAAAACTTCAAAAAGAAGAAGCATCTCCCTATTTATACTCATCGCAATTAATGCGATGAGACATGAACAGTAGAAATAGAAAAACATTACCCAACCAGTGACTGACACGTCACGCGGGAAAATTCGAAAAAGAGAAAAAACTGCACAATCGGGTACAGTGACAGCCGTCAAAAACGTTCCATCATCTATTCACGCGCCTGCGAGTGGTCAACTTGTCCTTTTTTCATGATTATCCATAAAACAGAAGATATTTTTTACCTAACCTCCGAACAACAAAAATCCCCAACATACATTAAGTCCAGAATTCCACCCGCACAAAGATTTCACGCGGAAGAAACACTGGACCGGGGGGACTTATAGAGGTAGGGTACCAAAAAGACCCAAATACCCTTAAATACTACCCGCATGTCATAGAGAACCCTCTTATAAACCACCCGCGGCACACTCGGGTCACCCGCACGTCACGAATGAGGAGTAACGTCCTCATAACACACGCGGAAGCATACTGGCATCCTCAAAAGTCATCCGCAGGACAAGACATCTGTCCGCCTAAACAACCGGAAGGCAATGCCAGTAGGACAGCTGTCATCACTCAAATATTCTCTAGAAGAAGTTTTACGATTCTAACTTGGGGAACACATAACATATTAACCAATGAATAAAGGACACCTGGCCAGGTTATTATAACCGTGCACATGGCCAGGGTGCAATCCGTCCTATCATTTGGTGACGCGTGTCCAGGTTGTTATACCCATGCACATAAGACGTATAGCTCAACTTATCACAAGAGGACACGTGTCCAGACGGTTATCAGAGATCTTCTAGAAGAGGACAGCTGCCCCAATCATCTTTCCTTCATCTTTCGGCTATAAATACCTTGTCAAATGGTATGAGGTATTCATTCACCCACATATATTCTGACTACACTTAGTCTCTGTACTTCAGTACTTTCTTCATTACGAACGTTACTGATTCTCACGCCGGATGGTGGTTACAGGAAGACCCCCCCTCTCGTCCTTCCTGTAACGAGACTCACGGTGTTTGTTTCGCAGGTTCCGGTCACTGGACTTTAGGGAGCCTTACTCATATCGTGGTAGTAATTGTTGTATTGTACCATGTGGACTCATTGGATCCAGGACCCATACCTGGGGAGTGGATCCGTGTTTCTTCATAATATGTTAGTTTTCTTAAAACTAGAATACTATAGCAATACTGTACTTAAATTAAAGAGAATACTATTAACTATTAGATATTAAAAATTTCGGATATCTGACTTTGAAAACCCTATAAGGTTCTTATAAGAATACTTGATGAAGATGATAATTTATATCCTAAGCATCAATTTCTAATGAAACGTGAATGTATATGCAACCGATGTTATAATGATATAAAAGTTTTAATTTCCGCTACTTAGTCTGTATCAGTTGATGACGTTTAGCCTTGTTTTGGGTGGGGTGCGAGTGTGCGATACAATGTCTAATAAACTAAAGTTGTTACTTATTAATCTACCTTTATTTTTAGTTCTTATACCATATTTAATATTTTAATTTTGAATTCTGAAAGTTGATTTTGATGATCAAACAAAATGTTTTCTTTATTATTGGAAGTAAGATCTTGTACAATGATCAATAAAACACTTAAAACAAGTGTTTTAAAAAAACTGAAAAACATTTGTCTTACAAAACATGTTCTGAACATAAATCAGTTAATCTTCAAATGTTTCAGTTGTTCCCCTTACTGCAGTCAGAGCTCCAAGACCACAACTGTTACAAAACATCAAGAAACACAAACGTAAGCTCATGAGTGGACAGTGGTTGACTTTTTTAAACTGAAATTAATCATTGAATAATAATTAAAGTATAAAAAACTAATATTATTTTTAATAATAACTGTATGATTAAGAAACTTACAATCTGAATCTGTTGTGATCCAGCTTCCTGATCTCAGAGTTACAATGCTCGAATTGCCATCCGGATTCGGATGAATTTCAAACTTAACACGTTGGTCGTTGTTCTTATGCGAAGAAGCAACCGATAATGCAGAAGAAAACGTCGAACAACTTTCTACTTCCCATCTGAAACTAATCTTAGGAGAATCATTGCTCATTTGATCATCATCTCGTATGGATTTCAGCGTCGCTTTGTTTCTAAATTGTGACACCTGATATGTAAATATAAATATGTATCACAGTTAAAACAATAGTTACATGTGTTTCTGTTGTTTTGCAGTTCTCTACTTAAAACTGGTTATGTATTGAACACGTTGTTTTTTAAAATATAAAAGTAAAAGTTGGACCAAGTAAACACGAACCTTTCGAGCAATGTACTTCCCACCCTTTTCAGATTTTGCCACAGCCGCCCATCGCAACAACTCTTTCATTCTAGAAATGGTTTTTGTTATGTCTCCTTTTTTATTTATCGTATCAACGTTCGTGTTTTTTGAGGATGAAGATGATGTGGTCGGTTCGTTAACCGGCAAAACTTTGTTTCCCACACGAACCGTTACATCATCTTTCTTTGGAGTAGTGCCGAACCTAAGCCCTCGAGTGATGTCTTCTTTCGTCAACTTCATCGAGCTAATGACACAAGCCGGAATTCGTTCAAGAACTACACCTTGAACACGGCTATGAGAGTTGATTTAGGTGGTGGTGGTGGTTCAAGTGCCACGTAGAAGAACCAATGTGTAGTATCTGTTCATGTGTGTTTGTGCTTTAATAAAGAAGTAAGAACATGGTGTCCTCAATGATTTTGATTAGAATATGATTAGAGATAAGTTCAAATTATGCTAAATTTGTTATTTTGTTTTTATTATATTATCTTTTATTAAAGATTGTTAATAATTTGGTATTTTCATTTTATAAGGGTATGGTATATATGGTATAAAGATATGTGAGAATATAATCATACCATCTTATTTACTTAACTTGATCCTAAAATAATATCATGTGTGTAGATAATTAAGATCTAGAGATAAAGACACAATTCTAGTCCTTAATGGAATATTCTGGTGGTTAAGGTGTGCGTCTCACAATCAAAAAGTCGAGAGCTCATATTCTACAGAAAACAGGTTATGATGTATTTATCCCAAGAAATCAAGCAATTGTCGTTCAAATACAAAAAGTTGTGATCGATTTATAGCCGAGTCAGAATATTTTATGTAACGATGTCATGTAAATTATAAATACATGATTTGTCCACCTTTTACTTAATGTTGTAATTTTTATTTATGTTTTACGTAAATTATTGTAAATATTTACTATAACTTGAATAAAAGGTTAAGTCTCCTTGATAAAAACAAGATAGTTTCATGTTAACTTTTGTTCGTGTAGTGTTAAGTCATGACTTTTTTTAGTTTTAATCAGAGAGGCTCAATTGGACATAATTAAGATTGTCATTGCATCCATACATATACCAAAAACTAGTAAAACGGGTATTGGAGAAAAATATCTCATACTTGACTTAATCCATCAATATTCAATACCATAAACACGTAACACTTTATGCTATTTATTATTTAACTCACAACTTTCATATTAAATAAGTAATTAACATAATAACATGGAGGGGGGACATGTTGGTCAAATGGACAGCACAAAGGAGATCTAGCTGTGGCTGTCTGTGTGTGCGTGATGCCAAGGACCAAGATTCCTCACCATTATTATACCTTGTTTAGTCATTCATGCCTCTTAGATATTTCAATCTTCTAAGTTCTATCATATAATCTTAAATTTTTCACGTATATTTTCGTGTTTGTCATATATATTTTCCTTTCAAAAGTTACCACTTTTCTATTAATTTGTCTTCATGTGTATGCAATTTCTTTTATGTGATATGTATATAAGTAAATTCATAAAAAGTTTCAAATGTTTTTATGACTAGATATAAACACTTTATGTGATGATATGAAGCGGGGAGAAAGAGAATGATGTGAAATAGAGTCAGTTTATGAAAGATCGTCCTCAAACAGCCTTGTGCGAGTCAATGGAGAAGAGGAAACAAGATAGGAGATAAAGTGTTTTTGATTGGTTTTCAGGTATATGCTAGGAACAATTTTGTGCGCTTTGGACAATTTCTATGTGGTTGTGTTTTTTAAACCTATTATAATTAGGATTTTAATGTATATGATTATAGATATATAACCGTTAATTATATAATCATATTTGGTTAATGTCTATCTTTTAATTTTGGGTTATTCTGAAAAAAAAAAGTGAATCTTTAACTTCTAACAAAATTTTAAGCTTTAATTCACATATTTTAAATTGTAGCTACAAATATATAATGCTAGAATAACACGAAGAACGGTGTTTTTAGATGAGAGACGAATCTAAAGGAGATGGTTAAGAGGAACAACGAGGCAAGGATGTGGGAAATGTGTTTGTGATTGATTCCTTTGTGTGACAATCATGTGGTCGCTATACTATTTGTTTCTTACTTTTTATTATATTAGTGGTATATTATGTTATTGATGCACAATAGTTTAGTTAAGTTTGAAGTAGTTCTTGTTTAAAGAAGGTAATTCTTGACACTATATGAAAACAAGCATGTTTTGAGTTGGCTAGCAAGGTCAGCATGAACATGACTCATTAATGACTTAACTTGAACATGACCAGTTAAATATATGAGTTAACCTGTTAATTCATTAGAAGATATTTTTCAAATTCATGCTTTAGATTTAGTGATAAAAAGTATTAAAAATTAAGGTTATATCTTGATTATATATATATATATATATATATATATATATATATTTCTCTAATTAAATACAAAAAATGACACCAATTACAAAAAAAATATCATTTGCTTTATTGGTTGGTTAATAAACTCTTACTAAGTTGCTATGCATTTATTACTCGTATTCATAGATAGATATTATACAGGTAGACTCGAACACAAATCGATTACAATTTTAGTGTTCAGACACAAACACAACATAAATAAACTGACATGATTGGCACCCCTGGTTTTAATGATGCATAAATTATCATAAATATCTATGTTTAAGATATTATTGTTTTATAACTTTAAAAAGCATAAATTAAAAGTATAACTCACAAAATAATACAAATTTGTTTGGTTAGATGAAATGTAATCAAACAAAATAAAGTGAGAGTAAGTATAACTATTTGAAAATTAGTGTTGGTTTATGCTTTAGGTTTGTATAACTGTACATCATCCTACATTTTCTGTTTGGATTCTATCTTTTGAGTATAAAAACATACAAAAAGTCTTATAGGTGGTGTTTGTTTAATTACATCTAGAGATGAGAATGAGTATATATTTCTGAACTCAACGCGTTTCGTGTATTTGGATAATCAACATATTATCGATTGTAAATCTTTATAACATATCTAAAGGTCAAAATAAAAAACCTAAAGAACCAAATGAGGAATAAAAAAAATTATATTTAGTTCAACTTATTAAGATGTTGGTTTGAAACTTAATAAAGTTAAGGCCAAAAGAGAAATAATTGACTATAATATCATAACTATACTTGGAAGTGTTATGCATGTTGAGCAGTTTGGGCCTTCGGGGCATGTAAGAAAAGATGTTTCCAGGACAAAAGACACTGAGGTGCAATATTAAAGATAAAATTGCAGATTCACATGGGTCCTTCAAATTTATTTATTTATTTGTATTTATTACCCTAGAAATAAAAAATTTAATAAACTTAAGAACAAATTACCAACATGGAACACATGGAAATATTCTTCTCTCTTCATATCTGGATCCAGATTTTTGAGTATGTGGTTTATTTATGCACCACTCAATGTATTCATAACTTACCGGTAATCAGACCAGCTGTCTTATTGGTCAGTCGGTTGGATAAGTCAAACTCGTTTAGAAAACCGTATAATGTCATTAATAATTATAAATTTGAATAAAACACACAATTAGATCTAATAAAATACACTGCACAATAAACACGCCGCAACTAGAATAAAACACACGACAAAATAAACACACTTTCTATATCTACCGTTAGATCAACATATCTAACGCACCAGATTACTTCTTACATTTCTTAGACACACTCCACTTCTTATTTTAACTCCACCTTATACCTACTAACTTAAATCAATATATGGAATTACTTGGTATTTTGATGTGGATTTGCACTGTGAACAAACTATGAAGCCTCAAGAGTGAAGTAATAATCGATAAGAAACGACTTGAAACCTTGTATGGTTCGCCAATTCAAATAGACTTCACTATATTGGTTATGTAGCCACTTAACGGCCCAACAGACGATTGGTCTAGTTCTGAAAACAGTGCATCACACATGGAAAAAAAAACAGGATAATGTCATGTGTTGTGCGAGTCACATATTTTTATGAACATGATTATTAATATACTATTATGGTAAAAAGTAGTATACAATTAATTTCACTTTAAAAAATAGTTAATTAGAATGGTCATGTAAATGTGATTATATATAATTTTTAAATTAAATAAAGGCCAAGTGTTACATGGGTTCATGGTCTATAAGTTTTAATTTATCTATTGTCGTTAATAATTTATATACATTTGACTGCAAATAATTAACATATATGGAAAAAGAACCTTATGTCATTCTGGGTTAGGTGAATCAGCTGGCTGCATTGAAACAATGTTGGAATAATTTAGGGATGAGATCGGGACCGTACCGGTACCGACCGGTTCCGGTCCCGAAAATCATTTTCTCGAAAATCACGAATTATTGGTACCGGTACCGAAATATACGGTTCGGTACTGGTACTGGTACGGGAGCGGGATTGAAGGTAAAAATTCGGGAAATACCGGTCCCGTACCGTACCGGTATCGGTCCGAAATTCAAAACTTTAGTACCGATCCAGTACCGATTTTGCTCATCCCTAGGTTCATGTAAGTTGTTGGATCTGATGTGTGTGTTGGTAGAACAATGTTTCAATGCAGCTAGCTGGTTCACCCAACTATTTAGTGGGCTGGGCCTCTTCAAATTATGGTTTATCTAAGGTTAAAAAAAACTGCAAACCAAACTGGTTAGTGGTTGGTAGAACACGTTAATGTGTGAATATCTAACCCATTTTATAAAAAAAAGTATATTTTCTTTACTATAGCAGTGCCATTTTACACTTATGGTGGTTCGGGCAAAGTAACACATATAACAAGTTTGACATATGCGGTTCCAATTTTTTAACGAGTTTGGATCTAAGCCACCAAACTTGTTACAAAAATGAAACCCCAAATTTGTTACTTATAAATCTTCGTACCAAAAGGTGTTACTTTGCCAAAACCACATGACTATATGTGTATTTAACTCTAAGTTACATAATCACCTTTAGAAGATCGATTTTCGGTAACAAGATCTTTAACAAAATAAGTCAATGCTTGACGACAAGAACGAGTGGATGAAGAGAGTGAAGATGGGTGGGCTATAAGTTGTAACCGCTTAAAAAGGCTTGTTTTAAAATGTGCATTTTCTAACACGAGTCAAAATTGTTGATCTTTCTTTGCTGTTTAACCATTTTTTTTAATATAAGTACGTTAATACATTAATTTAATTATGACTACAACACAGTATATTTACACTAATAACATATGTTCTTAAATAAAATGATTCACGAGACGTATACGTGCATGCAATGAGTATTAAAAATAATTTTACACAACATTTGAACCGATTCATTCATCCCATTTTAGCTAAAGGCGACAAACTTGACCCATTCACAAATTTATGCAACTGTTTTAATTGTCTCCATACGACCCGTTCGAAATAAAAACTGCCTAAATTGACTGATTCACAAATTAAACGAGAGAAAACTTCCATCTCTATCCGAAACCGACACCATATGTCCATTAACTTTCACATTGGCACTTATGTTCAAAGAGGAAAATTCAGCATGGTCATAATTCTTACATTTAAGGCTTAGTATTTTATAAATTCCTTATACAAATAATACAATGTCAAGAACAATTCCGTTGTTATAACATGTAACATGCACACAGTATATGCAAATGCAAATGCAAATGCAAATGCAAATGCAAATGCAAAGGCAAAGGCAAAGGCAAAGGCAAAGGCAAAGGCATCTATTATGGCATCCTCAAACTACTTCATTCTACTCCATAGGGTTTTGGTACTTGGTAAAAATAATTTAGTTTGTCGACTAGAAAACAAGAACATTAGGCAAAAGAAATGGACAAAAATGTCCCAAAGCAACAAAAGCTAAAGGATGGAGGTACACTTCTTCCACATGGGTTGTGTGTAATGTGTATACCCAATAATCATAACATCGCTTTTGAAAGTACATGTAAATGATAATCTAAAATATAGTTATTCTGGTTTAACAAAAGTTCACCTTTAAACCCCAACACAACCACTAACTAGAGTGTTCCTAGTACTGTTTAAAACTATGAAACTGTTTAAACCGGTTATCATATGTTTTCAATTTTTTTTAAAAAATTTCGGCAGGTTGTCTCAAAAGTTTCAAACCGTATCAAACGGTTTGTATTGAAGCCAACCGTATAAAACCGGAACGGACCGTAAGATTTGACAATATTACTTTATTTTCTAATATTATATATATATATATATATATATATATATATATAATATACAATAATGTCTAATCGTACAATATGTGCGCGACTAATATCACCGTTGATTTCAATTCGATCTAAAAAAACACATCATCCACATGATTGTAAACGAACACAAATGTTCATTTTTTAAATAAACGAACAAAAACTAAAATATTCGTTCGATTAAGCAACCGTGTTCGTTTAAAGTTAAATGAATGAACACTAGCATACCCTTGTTCATGTTCATTCGATTTGTTTACATGCTTTCATTATTCACGTTAATGAATATATTGGTCTCAATTTCTAGGCTTTGCAGATTTTATTTGTGTTCGTAAACCGTTTGTGAACACATTCATTTCCTTAATAAACGAACACGAACATAAAATCTCGTTTAATAAAGTGTTCGTGAACAAATTATTTCCTTAACAAACGAACATAAACAAGGTCTTATTCGTGTTCGTTTGGTTCATTTATAGCCCTAGTTGGAATCAAAGAATGTGCCTATATAGATTAAAAGAGGACTTTGGTGTTACAATGGCTTCCATTGAATTAAGTGGTGGAACATCATTGGGTCACGCTAATTTGTATATTTCTTTTTGTTTTGTTGAAAAATTTTACCCATTTTTTCGCATCAGTAGTGTAAATTTACCTATTTTTCGTTTAAAAAATTTTATACATAATGTAAATTTACCCGTTTTTGCCCAAATAATTGAGCCCCACCGGGCGCGTTTATGATATTTTTTTATACATTACGTTCTCATCCAAGCTTTGTCATTCAAATCAATTACGGTATGCTAACTAGTCATATTAACAGTACATACTTTTACTTTTATTAAATAAACTAGCTTTAGAAACCCGTGTATTACATGGGATAAATTAATGTATAAATTACAATGAATAATTTAGTATAAATAAAAAAAGATAACTAAGTCTCTTTATATTATGTAAAAAAATGTATTACAAATATAGTTGTATTATATCATCAAATATATTTGACTTTTAAATCGAGAATGGGTTGTTCTACAATCGGTATACGATAATGAAGCAAAGCCACTGAAGGAAATTTAAAAAAATGAGGCCTTTCGATATGAAAGATATAGTTAAAGTCTTTTACAAATTTTCAATATTTAATAAACATATTTTGTTGTAGATTTTTGAATTTCATCAAGTAGTTGTGAAATATATTCTAATAATGTACATTAGTATAATATGTAAATATTTATTTGTATAAAAATGTATAGATATAATACATATAGAGTTTAAGTAGAAGTGAATAATTTAATAGATATAATATAAATAGGCCTGTTCACGAGCCGAGTCGAGCCCGAGCCAAGGCCAGCTCAAGCTCGGCTCGAGCTCGAACTCTTAATCGAGCTAAAAATTTGAGCTCAAGCTCGGCTCGGTTTTAAATCGAGCCGGATCGGCTCGGCTCGATTTGGCTCGAGTTTATCTGTAATAATAACAATTATATGCAACCATCAAGTTAACTAAATAAATATGGTGTTGAGATCAACACCAACCAAACACAAACTAAATAAATACGCCTAATAACACCATCGAAAACAAAACATGTTCAACAAGTCTAAACCAAACCAAATACAAAATTAAGCAGATAAGTATTATCTATGAGCGACGGCAGATGGCGGAGGTGAATATGAGCGTCGGCCGGCGGCAGAGGTGAATATGAGCGGCTAGGGTTAGGGTGGAAAATGGAACGTATACTGATTATTGAGTGTGAACTATGAAGTTCCGTCTATCAGTTACTCGGTATATGAATTATGAATATGGACTATGGAGTGAGAAAGGAAAGCCCATGTGTTTAAATAACTGAGCTCGATAATTATATGCATGTATGTGTGTATATATATATAATAAATTAAAATAAAATAGTTCGAGCCAATCGAGCGAGCTCGAGTCGAGCCGCGGCTAGCTCAGGCTCGGCTCATTTAGAAATCGAGTCGAGCTAGGCTCGGCTCGTTTATAATCGAGCCGATTTCGAGCGATTTTTCTCCGAGCTTTTTTCAAGCGAGTTTCGAACCATGAGCTTTTCGAATAGCCCTAAATATAAATAGAGTGTAAAAGAAAAGTGAATAATTTTTAATATTTGTCATATATAAGTTTTGAAGGGAAAAGAATTGTAAGAACTAATCACAAACTGACACGTGTCATAATTATTTTACTTTATTAAAATAAATATATTAAATATGTTATGAAATATTTCTACAATGTAGTAAGATAATATATGTTATCTTGTAACAAACATTACCACATATTCACATCCCTGACTATCTTATCCTTAACCGGCCCAAACTAAAAGGAAAAGACTATAATACCCCCACCCTACAACTTTCAACACCTCTCTCGATCGATGGCTAAAATGGAAAACCAAGAGGAACAAACACCGAGCAAAGAAGCCAGGCTAGCCATCATGGAGCTGGCGAACATGATAAGTGTCCCTATGTCACTTAACGCGGTTGTTCGCCTCAACGTGGCTGACTCTATTTGGCAAAATGGCTTAAACACCCCACTCACCGCCTCCAAGATTCTCACTCGTATTAATATTGATATTCCTTCCGGTGCCGGAGATCCTGAAAACCTTCAGCGTATTCTCCGCATGCTCACCAGTTATCGGGTTTTTAACGAACACATCGATGCTTCAGAACGAAGGTATTATATTATCTATGTTATTGTTTAACTTAGATGTATAAAAATGTACAAAAAGATAAAAAAAAAAACACTACTATAAAACATAAAACGTCTATTAACAGCGGTCAAAATAAATGTTTTACGACGGTGTGAAGATCAACCGTTTAGCACACTGTTTAAAACATTAATTAAAAGCGGTTAAAATAAATGTTTTACAACGGTGGTGATTAAAATGTAGCACACTGTTTTAAACATTAATTAAAAACGGTCAAAATAAATGTTTTACAACGGTTGTGTAAAGATCAACCGTTAAATAAATTGTAACACGCTCTTTTAAACATTAATTAAAAGATATTTTAAACACTAATTAAAAGTGGTCAAAATAAATTTTTTACAACTTTGTAAAGATTAATTAAAAGCTGTTTTAAACATTAATTAAAAGCGATCAAAATAAATGCTTTTACAACAGTATAAAGTTCAACTGTTAATGTAGCACAATGTTTTAAACAGAACACATAATCAGAAGAATCTTGAATAATTTGGATGGCTGGACTCAATACTTATAATTTTATTATTTTAGGAATATTACACTAATGAGCGAAAAAGTTGGGCAGACCGCACAAAGATCTCCCCGTGGTTTTAAAATGAAGAGTTTTCCAAACCTGTTTTTGTGATGACTAACATGATATGAATGATTATGTGTTATGAATTCAGATACTCATTGACAGATATTGGAAAGACACTAGTGACGGATAAAAACGGTTTGTCCTACGGTTTATACGTTCTACAACACCACCAAGAGGAGTTAATGAAGGCGTGGCCAGCGGGTACACGAGGCGGTGGTGGATTCATCGACCGAGCCTTTCGTGAAGGCCAACGGGGGCGAGACCGCATACGGCATCTATGGGAAAAAACCCGAGATGAACGGTCTAATGCAAAGGGCGATGTCAGGGGTATCAATTCCGTTCATGAAGGCGGTTCTAGATGGTTACGACGGGTTTAACGGTGTCGAACGACTGGTGGATGTTGGTGGCAGTGCAGGGGATTGCCTTAGGATGATTTTAGAGAAACATTCACATATTAAAGAAGGTGTTAATTTTGAGTTGCCTGAGGTGGTTGCAAAGGCTCCACAAGTTAATGGTTAATAACAACATATCATGTGATAGTCACGTTACAATGTTACATACATAAAAGTTAATTAAAAGAAGACCACAAACAAAATGTGTATACATAATTAAGACACGTGTAATGGTTTTTGATGATGAGTCATGTGTGTTTTGTGTGTAGGTGTGACACATGTTGGTGGTGATATGTTCGAGTCCATTCCCAAGGGTGATGCAATTTTCATGAAGGTAGTATGCTTTACATTAAAAAAATACTTTTAAAAACTCAAATGCTTTTAAAAGTTGATTATTATTTACGGGTATTAACGAGCTGAGTAAAGCCTCGTTACTATTCGAGATCGGCTCGTTAAAAAGCTCGATCGAGCTGAGTTTTATTGAGTTTGAGCTCGAGCCTAAAAGTTAGCCTATATAATAAACAGGCTCATGCCTGTTAATTATATAATTTTCCAAAATATATACTTGATCATTATTAATGAAGATATAAAATATTATGAAAAAAATAAATAAAAATAACTAAATAATATTATAAGAAAATTGGATTTTAATAATCCCAATTTAATGCAGTTGGCTGATAATAATCTCAACTTTGAAAATAGCTGTCACTGTTCCCAACTTTCACACTATTTTTTTTATTGAACCTCCGTTAAAAAATTTTTAACGACGTTAACTTTTTCTCAAATTTCAAATTGATGTTTTAGGGCTTTTGATCGGAATGAGAATACGAATCGATTGCTGTAAAACTTAACTCGAAATGATGCTTCAAACAACTTGATTTTTGTTAGTTAGAAGTTTAAACGCCAGAATTGAAGCATCCTTTGGTCGTTTGGACCACCTTTTAGAGGTAAGTTTTACATCGATCGACTCGTATTCTCACTCCGATTAAAAGCCCTAAAATATCTGTTTGAAATTTGGAAAAAACTTAACGTCGTTAAATTTTTTTTAACGGAGGTCTAATGAAAACAAATAGTATGAAAGTTGGGACCAGTGACAGCTATTTTCAAAGTTGAGATTATTATCGGCCAACTGCGTTAAGTTGGGATTATTAAAATCCAATTTTCCTTATTTTTTACATAAAATTATAATTAAAAAATATGTAAAATAATTATAAATATATAAAAAATAATTAATATATAGTAAACGAGCCTAGTTTAAACTTGAAAATCTACTCATGAGCAAAACTCGAGCTTTGAAAATAGAGCTTGAAACGAGTCGAGCTCGAGCTCCGTGTAAGTTAAACGAGCAGAGCTCGAGCCTAGTCGAACTTGGGCTCTGCTCGGCTCGACTCGACTCGTTTGCACCCCTAATAATTGCTATCAGAATGTGCTTTTTATAAAAACTCAAATACTTTAAATAAAACAATTTATGATTTTAAAAAGTTGATTACTACTATATATGTAAATGGATTAAAATCTGTTATATTCCTCCATCAGAGTGTCCTTTATATAAAAATCACTAAGTTCCAACCTAACCATGAAGCGTCTAGTTATATAACAATGCCATTTTAATGTAATGTAATTTCAAATTATTAATAAAGTAGTTCGCACTGAACACGACACAAAAGTTTATTTACCTAAAGATACTAGCTAAATAAAAAGTTGTAATTCCGTCAATGAATTTGATACTTAACTAAAATGGTTGCATTGGCTTGTAGTGGGTGCTAACGACATGGACTGATGATGAAGTAAAGCGAATTATGATCAATTGTTTTAATGCAATTCCGGTTGGAGGTAAGTTGATTGCCTGTGAGCCGGTGCTGCCCCACCACACTGATGATACTCACCGAACTCGAGCCTTGCTCGAAGGTGACATATTTGTGATGACCATTTACCGTGCCAAGGGAAAGCATCGGACTGAAGACGAGTTTCGTGAACTCGGCAAGTCGGTTGGGTTTACAAGTTTCAGAGCTATTTATATTGACTACTTTTACACTCTCCTTGAGTTTATAAAATGATGAGCCTTTTTATTTTAAATTTTTGTTGAACAACTTCGGCCATTGTTGGACGACCATGATTATCATATTTATCTTGCTAATGAATAAGAGCAAACTATATTATTATTACTACTTATTATTACTTGGTCCTATGTTGTTTTACAATTGTGGATAATGATTTGTTCACTTAGGCATTTCTTATCTCCAAATTTACTTGGCTGCACCAGGAATTCTTTGCCTAATTTATATTTAGAAAATTACATGTAATTTATCTTAGACACGTTGGAAATAAATAATCTCATGTTTTTGTATATTGGTTGATTTTCACCTTTAAAAATCACTACTAACGGTCCAGTCTTTCAACTATTTTTGTCTCAGTGGACCTCCGTTAAACAACTGTTAACATCGTTAAGTTTTTTTCTGAGTTGCAAACCGATATTTTAAGGCTTTTGATCAAAAGAATGAAACGAGTCGACTGATGTTAAATTTATCTTGAAACGATGATTCAAATGATTTAATTTTTGTTAATTGAAAATTCAAACCCCCATTTTAAAAAGATTTAACTCCATTTAAGCAATTTTTTTTTTTGGAAATATAATGAGTTAAATGAAAGGGTAATTGAGCCCAATGCCCATAGGACATGGCGGTATACCTGCTTATCTTTATAGCCCAATACCGAGCCGGCGAGCCCAATGACCTGACTTCTTTAAAGTGAACTAGGTTAGTGACCCGTGTAATACACTGGTCGAAGATTTAAGACTTTCAATTCAGTTTTCCAAGCATCCTTTAACCGAAATGCAAGTTTTAGACAAAAGTCAAAAAAAGAAAATTTAGTAAAATACATATTATATTTTACCAATGGATTCTTTTGTAACAGCGAATCAAATAGAAAAAACCAAATTTTAGTTTAATCTTGATCATATGTTATTATAAAGTATTTAACATGATATGAAGCATAATAAGTCTGATAACAAAAATCAAGTACAAAAATCTGTAATGTAATTTTGAGCAGTTTAAATAAGTGATATTTAACTTCAAATCAATTATCCTCATCCTCACAAATTGTTGCATTGCAGTGGGCTGCATCTACTCAACCTAGATTAAAAATCGTAGAAATTGACCCTTCAAAAATACCCAGAATGCCCTGAAGTCCTGAACACACAAAACGCAACCTGCATATTAACACCTGACAAAATCGAGACTACTAATGTATCTCAAGTTAATTGGACGAAGCGATGAAACAACTGCAATGATATAAATAGCAATTAGACTTTGGAAATTGCTGATTATAACTTTTCCAATCAAGAAACTTGGGCTTGCAAACGACGATCCTTGAAGAATCACTCCTCAGTGTGTTGATTCGCAGAACATGGCGAGGACGAAATGACGAATTACTGTAGTACTGCAATAATAGCCCTTATTCGCCAAAAATGATTTGATCATAAATTGCTGTAATAGTTTGCAATTTTTTCTAGCAACAAACAAACCATGATATGTATATTTATATATCTTGAGACAAACCAGTATGGAAGAAAATGGCCTGGTGATTGACCGGGTTAAATTTGATCGTTCATAAAACTTAAGATTGTTCCCGTTTACGGGTTATAAAAAACTTAAAAGTGATCCCTAAAGGTAAATTTGAGCCATAATTGTAAAACTTGGTTTTTGACCCGGTAACTGAGTTAAATTTGACTGTTCATGAAACTTAAAATTGTTCCCGTTTACAAGCAAGATTGACGCGACAATAATAAAACTAAAGTTTTGACTCGTTAGTGAAACAAACGGGTTAAATTTGACCCGTTTAATAAAGTTAAAATTGTTTTGGGGTTAAATTTGAGCCGATAATAATAAAACTTAATTTTTGACCCATTAACAGAACAAAAAAAATGACATGGTAACCAGCTAGAATTTGACCTGTTAAAGAAACTTAAAACAGATCTTGCTTACGGGTTCAACTTGAGCCAATAGTAAGTAAACTTAAATTTGGACCAGTTAATGTTACAGAAAAATGACCCGTTTACGGGTAATTTTGATCGTTCATGAAACTTAAAATTGTTCCTATTTACCGGTTAAATTTGACTGTTCATGAAACTTAAAAAATGTCATTTTTTGCAATCTAATCTCAAAACATGAGCAATCACATAATCAAAGAGTACGGTTCCATTAGTCCAAGCAATTCATAATCCTAATTCTAGCAGACGATGATGATCTGACACATAAATTAGAAACACAAACAACAGTGGAAATAAACATTACTAACAGTTTCATTATGCAATAATCATACAAAGCTTAGTGAATTGACTGAAATCATATCGTGGCCCTAATTGCTTATGTGAAACAGGGGATGGTCAAGTGGAGTCGATCAAAACCTAATTTATTCTAAAAAAAAATTAAGAGATATCAATGACAGATGAACATGTTAACAAAGCCTACATGTAAAGATCTACAATAGTGAAAATAAACATTACTAACTTATAAAAGTAAGCTGCGAAACATATTTATTGGTTCATACTATTGATAAACATAAATCAATTTAGTGTTTATACTTAATATGAAATAGAAATCGAAGATTTGGGTAGAAAAATAACTAACCTTATCAGATCGAGCACTCAAAAATGGCTAGATGGTGATTCGATTTGTTTATTGAAAATATATCTTTGATGATGAATTCCCATTTCCCAATCCGATTATACGTAAAAAGGAAAGAAATGCTAGGTTTATGAGATTAGTATAAGAATCAGATATGAATCATGAATTAGTCATTGGATCTTAACGAATAGGAACCCTAAAAACCTGAATTGTGAAAAACCCGTAGGCTGCCTGGAGAATAGGAACGATTTGATTGTGATTTTGTCAATAAAAATCTGCATTTTGCCTCCCTGGTTTATATCGTCGCGCGATGGATTAGCCACTGAAAGAGATTTTGCGAACTTTGACTCCCAGTGTTTCTCCGGCGGGTTCTTCTGACTCCTGCCGTCAGTTGACCGTCTGTTGACCGTTGGTATTTTAGTAATAATATCAACATATTAATGGTATTTTAGTAATCTTCTTTTAATAAATTATAAATATAATAATAATAGTAATAATAATAATAATAATAATAATAGATTCATCATCTTGCACATCCAAAACTAACAGCACCTCATCATCTTGAACAATCAATCAACCATCATCATCATCAGCATTTCATCTTCATCATCATCAACCTCAAGCATACTTGATGTTCTTCATCATCATCATCAGTTTCATTACAAGTAATCGAATCTCTCAAATCCTCAAACCCAAAAGTCATATCGACCAAAACCCCTAACCTCCGGCACCACGTCGCCATGGATTCCGGCCATCTCGATTTTCCGGCCAACTCGTTTTTTCAGCTATCTCGTTTTTCCGGTCATTCGGGTGAAAAAATTACTAAAAAACGGTTCGTTTGTTTGTTTTCGGGTTAAATGTTTACTAAAAAACGGTTCGTTTTGGTTGTTTTCGGGTTAAAAGTTTACTAAAAAACGGTTCGTTTTGGTTGTTTTCGGGTTAAAAGTTTACTAAAAAACGGTTGTTTTGGTTGTTTTCGGGTTAAAAGTTTACTAAAAAACGGCTCGTTTTGGTTGTTTTCGGGTTAAAAGTTTACTAAAAAACGGCTCGTTTTGGTTGTTTTCGGGTTAAAAGTTTACTAACAAACGGTTCGTTTGGTTGTTTTCGGGTGAAAAGTTTACTAACAAACGGTTCGTTTGGTTGTTTACTAACAAACGGTTCGTTTGGTTGTTTTCGGGTGAAAAGTTTACTAAAAAACAGTTCGTTTTGGTTGTTTTTGGGTTAAAAGTTTACTAAAAAACGGTTGTTTTGGTTGTTTTCGGGTGAAAAGTTTACTAAAACACGGCTCGTTTGGTTGTTTTCGGGTGAAAAGTTTACTAAAAAATGGTTCGTTTGTTTATTTTCGGGTGAAAATTTTACTAAAAAATGGTTCGTTTAGTTGTTTTCGGGTGAAAACTTTACTAAAAAACGGCTCGTTTTGGTTGTTTTCAGGTGAAAAGTTTACTAAAAAACGGCTCGTTTGGTTGTTTTCGGGTTAAAAGTTTACTAAAAAACGGTTCGTTTTGGTTGTTTTCGGGTTAAAAGTTTACTAAAAAACGGTTGTTTTGATTGTTTTCGGGTTAAAAGTTTACTAAAAAACGGCTCGTTTTGGTTGTTTTCGGGTTAAAAGTTTACTAACAAACGGTTCGTTTGGTTGTTTTCGGGTGAAAAGTTTACTAAAAAACAGTTCGTTTTGGTTGTTTTTGGGTTAAAAGTTTACTAAAAAACGGTTGTTTTGGTTGTTTTCGGGTGAAAAGTTTACTAAAACACGGCTCGTTTGGTTGTTTTCGGGTGAAAAGTTTACTAAAAAACGGTTCGTTTTGGTGGTTTTCGGGTTAAAAGTTTACTAAAAACTGCTCGTTTTGGTTGTTTTTGGGTTAAAAGTTTACTAAAAAACGGTTATTTGGTTGTTTTCGGGTGAAAAGTTTACTAAAAAACTGCTCGTTTTGGTTGTTTTCGGGTTAAAAGTTTACTAAAAAACGGTTCGTTTGGTTGTTTTCGGGTGAAAATTTTACTAAAAAACGGTTCGTTTGGTTGTTTTCGGGTGAAAAGTTTACTAAAAAACGGTTCGTTTGGTTGTTTTCGGGTGAAAAGTTTACTAAAAAACGGTTCGTTTTGGTTGTTTTCGGGTTAATAGTTTACTAAAAAACGGTTATTTTGGTTGTTTTCGGGTGAAAAGTTTACTAAAAAACCGCTCGTTTTGGTTGTTTTCGGGTTAATAGTTTACTAAAAAACGGTTATTTTGGTTGTTTTCGGGTGAAAAGTTTACTAAAAACCGCTCGTTTTGGTTGTTTTCGGGTTAAAACTTTACAAAAAAACGGTTCGTTTGTTTGTTTTCGGGTGAAAGGTTTACTAAAAAACGGTTCGTTTTGGTTGTTTTCGGGTTAAAAGTTTACTAAAAAACGGTTCGTTTTGTTGTTTTCGGGTGAAAAGTTTACTAAAAAAAGGCCCGTTTCGTTGTTTTCAGACGAAAAGTTTACTAAAAAACGGCTCGTTCCGTTGTTTTCGGGCAAAAAGTTTACTAAAAAACGGCTCGTTTTGTTGTTTTCGGGTTAAAAGTTTACAACAAAACGGCCCGTTTCGTTGTTTCCGGGCAAATAGTTTACAAAAAAACGGCCCGTTTCGTTGTTTTCGGGCGAATAGTTTAAAAAAAAACGGCTCGTTTCGTTGTTTTCGGGTTAAAAGTTTACTAAAAAATTGGTTGTCTCGTTGTTTTCAGGCTAAAAGTTCACTAAAAAACGGCCCGTTTCGTTGTTTTCGGGCTAAAAGTTTACCAAAAACGAGTCATTTCGTTGTTTTCGGGTGAAAAGTTTATCAAAAAACGAGTTGTTTCGTTGTTTTCGGGTGAAAAGTTTACGAGTTGTTTCGTTGTTTTCGGGTGAAAAGTTTACCAAAAAACGGTTCGTTTGGTTGTTTTCGGGTGAAAAGTTTACTAAAAAACAGTTCGTTTGTTTGTTTTCGGGTTAAAAGTTTACTAAAAAACGGTTCGTTTTGGTTGTTTTCGGGTTAAGAGTTTACTAAAAAACGGTTATTTTGGTTGTTTTCGGGTGAAAAGTTTACTAAAAAACGGCTCGTTTTGGTTGTTTTTGGGTTAAAAGTTTACTAAAAAACGGTTCGTTTGGTTGTTTTCGGGTGAAAAGTTTACTAAAAAACGGTTCGTTTTGGTTGTTTTCGGGTTAAAAGTTTACTAAAAAACGAATGTTTTGGTTTTTTTCGGGTGAAAAGTTTACTAAAAAGCGGCTCGTTTTGGTTGTTTTCGGGTTAAAAGTTTACTAAAAAACGGTTCGTTTTGTTGTTTTCGAGTGAAAAGTTTACTGAAAAACGGCTCGTTCCGTTGTTTTCGGGCAAAAAGTTTACTAAAAAACGGCTCGTTTTGTTGTTTTCGGGTTAAAAGTTTACAACAAAACGGCCCGTTTCGTTGTTTCTGGGCGAATAGTTTACAAAAAAAACGCCCGTTTCGTTGTTTTCGGGCGAATAGTTTTAAAAAAAACGGCCCGTTTCGTTGTTTTCGGACTAAAAGTTAAAATGGGTCGTTTCGTTGTTTTCGGGCTAAAAATTCAATAAAAAACGGCCCGTTTCGTTGTTTTCGGGCTAAAAGTTTACCAAAAAACGAGTCGTTTCGTTGTTTTCGGGCTAAAAGTTTGCAACAAAACGGCCCGTTTCGTTGTTTTCGGGTGAAATGTTTACAAATAAATGAGTCGTTTCGTTGTTTTCGGGTTAAAATATTACTAAAACAAACCATTTTTGGTGAAAATATTACTAAAAATTGTTCTTTTAAGTTTTTTACAAATGGAAAAATGGTTGTTTTAAAAAATGTTGGTAGATGATGAAGATGAAGAGGAATTTATAACAAAGTGAGGAATATATGTTACATATTGTATAGATATATCAAATGTTAGTTTAGTTTAAATGGTTGGTGCTGTTTGTTGTTATACCAAAGGTCGCAGGTTCGAACTCCACTGTCTACACGATTTTAGAACATAAGTTTTAATATTAATCATAGGCTCAGGGGTAAAATAGTAATTTCAACGTTTTTGGGTCAGTCAACTCACGGTTAACTGATGGCAAGTGCACAGACTGACCCCCCCAAATATCACAATGGTCCAAAGTTCGCAAAATCTTTTTCAGTGGTTAACCTATCTCGACGTTATTTTCCAGGGAGACAAAATGCATATTTCTCTTTTTGTAAATAAAGCTGATAAAAATGTATGGGCGGGAAAATAAAAATATAGGTGATTGAGAAGATGCCAGCTATCCAATATTTGATTCCTTTATTAGGCTATGCGTAGTGTAGGGGCTACAAATTGGGACGTTTTGCGCCGTGTGGCGCCCAGTTAGCAAGGGGTGAGAATTTGTTTTTGGTGTGTAATGGTGTAGGGGCTACAATAGTAATAATATATATATATATATATATATATATATATATATATATATATATAATATAAACAAACAAAACAACATACATGCTAGGCGAGAAATAGATCCCACACCTTTTCGCCCCAATATCGCCTGGGGGGCGGTGTTCCTCCAACTTATCGCCCCTTTTCGCCCAAATTATAGCTCCACTACACATCGCCTTAGAGAGGTTAGATAGGTGATTAATAATTTATTATGATTATATGAACTTTAGAAGAAGATTGATTTACGTTAAATCCTAATAATACAGATTATTGAAATTAAAAATGTTTATGTTTACGTTAAATGCTTATGGAATACAGATTATTTGGACAATACTCAAATAATTAAAAATATTGTTTTTTGGGATAAATGCTAACTAGTCATGCAAAACTAGAAAATGAATTCTAAAACGTTGTCTAGTCAAAAAATAAACAGATAAGATATTAAATTCCTGACAGTAATTTACAACATAACAAACAACATTTGAATGTTCTATTAATAATTTGATGACGACTAAAGATTGTTTGCTAATCAACCGTTAAAGTATACACTTTGATCCCTCCACTTAAGTAGTATGGTTATCTTGGTAAAATTTGGATGGTTGAGATAGGAACGTGGTATCAACGATAACACCGCATGTCCGCCTCATCACGCGGCACCACCCAAATCAATGCCAAATCGGAGTGTGGGTGCTGACGTTGGTGGCAGACGAAAGGGATAAGAGAAGTTATGTGATTTGTATCGCACACGTCAAGAAAAATAAAACCGTGTAATGGAAGAGATGAGAAATATGGGCATTTTCATTATTAAAAGATGGTTTATAGACGAAATAAAAGAAAACATTGACGTGCAACTAACGTGGAAGAACAAGTTATTGAAAGTTAGGGGGAACTAAGACAAATAAGTCCCCCCACCATTATGCCATGGGTATGTGTAACCATCACTCACCAAGTCACCAACCACAATTTTGTGTTAACTTAACTCAACATCACATAGCCACTCGTCTTTGTTTTATATTTCAACCTATGTTATACAGATCATTTACCATTCAACCTTCTTAAAATTTACAATAATTCTAATATTTACTAATTTTAAAACAATTTTCTATAAAGAAAAGTAAAAAATAAATATGAGATTAATTAACCCCTCTGGTTATGGTCTATTTAACAAAAGGCTTCCACGTTTTGATTTTTAACCCTGGACTTGAACTTTGAAAATATTACTTTTAGGTCTCTTAACCTTCAAAAGTGACATTAAGGGCATAAAATATTTAAGATGTTTCAGCAATAGAGATGAGATGTTAGGGAATCGGCAACATAAAAGCAACTAACATGGCCTTACTCACAAAGTGGCGTTGGAGGTTCACAGTGGTGTAAATAAAACTTTTGGGTCAATGTGATTAATTCAATTCACTATAGCAATCGAAATTGGAAAGGCACCCTAGTGCAGAATTGCATTAGCGGAGTTTGGAAAAATATTATCCTTGTAAAACCGTCCTTAGCATCTCAAAACATAAGCGTTTTCAATTGCATGAACAATAATGATGGACAAGATGAGTACACTTTATATTTAGACGACTGGACCAAGTCGAGCCCTCTCAAGGCACGATATCCTTCCATATCGAACTTAATAGCCATCAAGGGTTGCAAAGTCTCTGACATGTTGAACGCTAATGAAAACGACCCATTTAGGGGTTGTGATAATAGGGAATAAAACACAAATAATCATGGGATGGTGATAACTTTGGATTGTTCACGTTCAAGGCGTTTCAAAAATAAATTAGAAGATGTCAAAGGAGGAGTACTTAAAAATGAAATAGATAAAATAGGTTCTGCTGAAACTGTAGGGCTGTTCAAAACAGAATATCCGAAATTTCGGATATCCGAAACTTTAGGATAGTAAAAATCACTATCCGAATCCGAAACTTCGGATATCCGAACCTCGGATATCCGAATATCCGAAAAAATGTAAAAAAAAAAAAAACTTTTTTTAATAATAAAAACCATACATCATTTTAAGAATTCAAATTTCTAAATCCAACAAATTAAACATACAACAACCAAATAACAAGTTTCTAAATCCAACAAACCAAACATATAAAAAAATAAAAAATATATTAAAATTAAAATACCGGATAATTCGGATATCCGAAAAATCTGAAAACTGCTATCCGAATCCGAATTTTCGGATATCCGGGATTCGGATATCCGAATTTTCGGATATCCAAAAATTCGGATAGTTCGGATACGGATAGTCGGATAATTCGGATAGTTTTGAACACCCCTAGTTGAAAGTCAATTTCTTCGTTTGGAGGGTTGTAATAAACAAAATACCGTCTAAATAAGCATTATGTAAAAGAAGGATTCTAACAGATCTACAAAACACGTAATTCTCCTAATTTAATAGAAAATATTGAACGTGGTTAACGAGTTAGATGAAAAACCACATACGACAAAAGTAACGGAACAAACTACAAAGACGAAAATAATATTTTATTCTTTAAATATAGAATTTAAATATAGAAGAAAACTTTTTTTACTTTCTAAAAGTACCCAATATATGTAATTTATTTATGAAAGGTATCCATTAACATGTAAACAATGTGGAAAACTAAACATTTTTAACTTTTATAAAAAATTCGTACTCATCTTTTTTGGTACTATACACATTATGACAACACCATTGAAACAGACATCCTCAATATTATTATTATTATTATTATTATTATTCCCCAATTCACATCGTTCCAAATTGACTCAAAATTCATCCAATTCGTTATAAATTTCATCAAATTCTTCAATCAAACACGCACACCTGAACCTCTGATGACGTTATTCAATAGTAATTTCAAACTTTTCATGTTTTTACCATTTAATTTCGGATTAAATTGATTACATATCGATCTGGTTCAGTTGATCTGTGTGTTTTGTTGATTTGGGTGTTAATTGATCATCAGTCGGTTCAATTTTGGTGATTGTTAGTGGGATTTGTGGATAGTGATTTTGTACGCTAGGGTTAGGGTTTTTTTGTCGGATGAATTATTTTAAATTACTGTGATTTAAGATCTGTTGGGTTCTATTAAGAGCATAAAGTTTACATAATTATGAAATAATATGATGATTGTTTTAAATAAGTTCTGTAGATGAAAATATAATTGAGCTGGGATTTAGGGTTTTAATATTGTAGGTAGGTTAAAAATTAAAACTTTCCATTTATTTTCAAAATGATAGGAAGTGATGTGTAAATGTGATGATTGAATCTGCCAAAGGTGTGTCATTTGATACATATATGTGTATATGTGTGTGTATTTGTGTCGTATTGAAGTTATTGAACTCAAAATTATAAAACCATGCTATAGTTTTTATTTTTATATAAATTGGGGTATTATGCAAGTGATGGTTGTTTTCTATAATGTGGTACAACTGCAGGTGTTAGCACATATTGATTTTGTGATTCAAGGTAGTAAACGTTCGAGGGTTGTAGAAGTAATTATTTGAGTGACTTCCAAGATACAGTAAGGTCGATTAAACATTTAGAACGTGATATTTTCGATCAATCCGTAAAGATTCTTTTAACCATTGACAGATTGCATTTTCTTGGTGAGTTTGGATACAAGTAAATGAATCATCTTTCAAACCCTAACTTTTCAATATGTTGGTATTTAATTGTTCTAAAACTAAATTCATATAACTTAAGTACACATAGATTTGATAGATTTTTATATTTAAATCCGATAAACTTTTTGATAAGCACAAAGATGAGATATTCATTTTCTTTTCTGAATCTCTGCATGGTGAATAAATTAGTGTCTACTCATTTGGATGTTTTAAGTTACATATTTACAGTGAAGTAGATGGCAAGTAGAAAAAGAAAAATTCCAAGTGATGCAGACATTAACGCGCTCCACAAAGAATGGGACGAAATTTCGTGCCCTATTTGCATGGACCATCCACACAATGCTGTTCTTATCCTCTGCAGTTCCCATTCAAAAGGCTGCAGATCTTATATCTGTGATACAAGTTACCGACACTCCAACTGCCTAGATCGGTTCAAAAAACTCGTTCCGGAAAATACCAATCCCACCACCGACCCACCTAGTTTAATACCTGCAAATGACAACCCAATTGAAGAAAATTTTGAATTGGCTCCAGGGCCTCAAGATTCTGATATCAACAATAACAACAATAATGATGATAACGATAATAATGATAATAATGATAATGTTAATCATAGATCAGGTTCAAGGTCAAATTCTTGCCTAAAATGCCCTTTGTGTCGGGGACAGGTGGCGGGGTATGAGGTAGTGGAGGAGGTGAGGCAGTATTTGAATGTGAAGTCTCGAAGTTGTTCTCAAGAGTCATGTTTGTTTTCCGGGAGTTATCGAGAATTGAGACGTCATGCTAGGCGGGCCCACCCGACAGCCCGCCCTTCTGATGTTGACCCGACTCGTGAACGAGCATGGAGGAGGCTCGAGCACCAACGAGAGTATGGTGATATTGTTTCTGCCATTCGGTCAGCCATGCCCGGGGCGGTTGTGTTTGGTGATTATGCTATTGAAAATGGAGATAATCGGGTGCCCGGTGAGAACATGGGTATTATGAGCGAAAGCGGGAATAATAACGGGCATTGGTGGACGGCTTTTTTCTTGTTTCAGATGATCGGGTCGATGGAACAGTCACCTGCTGACCGGAGAGGGGTCGGGAGAGCTAGGGTTCCGACAAGGCATCGGCGTCGACGGCTTTTGTGGGGGGAAATATTATTGGGTTTGCAAGATGACGACGACGATGATGGTGATGAGGATAGTGATGATGGTGACCCTTTTGAGTTGGATTTGGTTGATAATAATGATGAAGATCGGGTTCGTTCTGAGAATCCTAGGAGGCGTAGACGAAGGCTGACTCGGTACAGATCAGACTAATATCAATCGTGAAAATCTGGTATCTTTTCTGTTATTTAGCGGGTCAGGTAACGGGGTCAACATGGGTACTTTTTGTGTGAGTTGAAATGAGTAGGGTCAGGTTGCCTGGAAAGAAATGTTAGCTAAAGTTTTCAACTTTCTTTGTGTAATTAGTGTCGTATATGATTATGAAGTGTGTACTGTTTAAAAAGTATCCAACTTTGTTAGTAACATTATTTTGGCGGTTCATGCACTAAGAATACAATTTGGCAACTTTGAGTCCCGACCCGTTTGACCTGGGTCAAGACAGGTACTTTCTGTACAAGTTGAAACTGGTCGGGTCAGGTTGGCTCGAAAGAACGTGTTCACTAAAATTTCCAACTTTCTTTGTGTATATATAGTGTCATATATGATTATGAAGTGTACATTATTTTGATAAAAGAATCCAACTTTTTTTAGTACCATTACCTTATGGCCAACTTTTACCCGTTTGACCTGTTACCCTTTAAAGATTTTTAACCCGATTATCCGTGTACTTTATATTGTTTATGATGCAGATCAAAGCAAACCGATGCATGAAGTTTTTCAGCCGGTGGATGGATCATAATTGAATTTGAATTTGAATTTCAAATCATTGTTATTTGGTCAGATATTATTTGGTTTAAAGGAGAGGTAAGCCTGGAACATTTTCTCCGAGGACGGTTTCGTTTGGTTGTTGGTTCTGTTTGTTGGGTCGGAGATGGTCGGGGCATTTACATTACTCTCTTTGTGGTTGTTTACCTCATTTATGTGAAGTAACTTTAAGGAAACCTTTTTTCATACATGTGCTTTTGGTACTTGTGAGTTTTGTCTGTTTGATTGCCGTTTAAGTATACCACATAATCAAACATTGTTCACCTGAACAAATATCATTGGCATAGAAATCAAAAATAGAAATTAGAAATCGAGAATTTTGTGTGTAAAAGACTTGGTTGTTAACTATTGTAGTATTGATAAACTGTAGAATTTGTTTTGACTAATCTGCACACAATCATCTCCATCCTGGTCTTGCACGATATCTGTGAGAACACATAACAGGGATGCATATGATTGTGGAAACGAGTTGAAACGGTTCTTACAATTTGTCACTTTTACAATCGTTACCGGCTAAATTCTTTACACACAAAGTTCTTGATTTCTAATTTGGATTTTGATATGTGATTTTGATTCCTTTACAATGTAATTTGGATTTTGGTGTTGGATTCTGATGGTTGCATACGAAAAGGTGTTTTGGTAATCTTTGAACATTCCAATGAAATGTTTACAATTCGATCAAACGTCCATCATTTGTACGAAAGTTTTTCAATTACATTCAAGGGAAAACCGATTTTGGAAGGAACTAAATCGAATTCTAAATTCTGGAATTCTGCAAACCAAACCGTGTCTAAAGGTTAATCTGTAAAATGTTAAGGTTTGTTACGGTTCTTTTAATTTGAATAACTTGTTCTTATACCAAGTTTAAAACATATATAGGTGAAAAGGTTATTAGTTTGCTAATCGGGTTTCACATACGAAGAACATGGGTGACACTTCACAAAATCGTGTGATATAAAAGTAGGGATGGTAGAGTCGTGTGATTCACCATAGCTTTAAATTACAAATGGCGCAATTAAGTAGATTCTTATCCTTGACATCATACTTCAAGTTAACATCGGCCTAAGATGTCATCTTGATAAACAACTTCTCACAGCCGAGAATCAAACTCGAAACTAAGAATCATCGGCTTTCTATTCATCCTTGTGTCATGCTATATGCAGTCAAAAACATCATTTTTGTCAAACTTGAAGAACATGGGTGACACTTCACAAAATCGTGTGATATAAAAGTAGGGATGGTAGAGTCGTGTGATTCACCATAGCTTTAAATTACAAATGGCGCAATTAAGTAGATTCTTATCCTTGACATCATACTTCAAGTTAACATCGGCCTAAGATGTCATCTTGATAAACAACTTCTCACAGCCGAGAATCAAACTCGAAACTAAGAATCATCTGCTTTCTATTCATCCTTGTGTCATGCTATATGCAGTCAAAAACATCATTTTTGTCAAACTTGAAGTATATTTTGAACTAGTTCTAACAATGATTTTTAACTCATTTAAACAAATAATGAAGATTTATAACTTTTTTACTCATTTTGTTGATTAGAATTGTATAATTAATATCAAAACCTAAATAACTTGTTTTTTAATCATAATTATCATATGAAATGTTTATAATAACTCATGCAATTGTCAGTCAAATCACGTCTAAAATTGACTCACTATGACATAATAGTAGGCACCTAGTATTCCCCATATAACGCTCCCTTGAAGAATTGATCTTTGTTAAAAAGTCATTTGAAGTAGCAACATGTTCATTTAAACATGTTGGTGGACTAAACCAAAGTGCCAAGCACAACATATGGTTGACAATGTCTTAAGACACGTGATACTTAATTGTATATTGAAGCAATGAGATGGGTGAGCCTGATTATCACGTTTTGTTTTTTTAGGCAAAATGGTTATCAATTTATTATAGTGATCCCGATGTCTTAACCTTTGTTATTAAAACAAGTTTTCTTTCAAAACGAAATAATTATAACTTAAGTGAAAATGATTAAATAACACACAATAAAACAATAACATCATAAAGCATCCACAAAGCGGCTGTGGATATGAAATCCATGGGACCTACAAATGAGGGGAAGGAGGAGCGTGGCGTCGTTGGGAGAAGTCTGGCGTGTCAGGTTTGTGGGGAGAATTGGTTTGAGGAGTTGATGTGGCATTTAAGGTGTGGTTAGTGAGGTTTGGTAGAAAAAAGTACGAGTTTTCTAAAAAAATATAATATGATATGTCGTTGATACAGGCAGTGGCGGATTCAGGAAATTTTTCTGGTGGGTTCACTGCTTTTAGATGCTCCAATTTTATAAGACCGGACATAAATATTTTCGGTCGGTTCGACGGTTCGGATCAGACATCACATAATAACAATATGATATAAGTGTCTAATTTCAACAATCATTCTAGCTTCAACCAATAAATAAACACAGTCGATACAAATATTAAATTGCCTAATTAAATTTCAACAATCAAATTGTTTGTTTCATCAAAAATTTCACATGTCTCGTTATATATGCTCTATGAGCTATAAGATTAGTCATTTTAGTCCAACATTAGCGTGTGACGAGTCTCTTAAACAGTTACTCAATCAATGAACCTTGCTCAGTCACTCTTCACTCTTAAGCACAACGAGGTTATGTTGCACCTTAGAATCTTAGATGGTCCATTGATAGTTGATGATACTTTATACCTTAATTTTCCCTACTACATTGATTATAATTGAGATTTCAGTTTTATTGTTTATCTTGAATGGCAATTGTATTCAAACACATTTAAACATCAACCACCATATGGTTAAATATGTAGCTTGTTAACATAGATGGCATGCGAAAAGTTTACTCGATGTTCAAAATTATTTTCCCTTGTGACACATCTTTGTTATTAATTTTTTGAAAACAATAAGTTAAAAAAAAGTTGAGAGTTTATCTTAAAACAGAGGTTATACAGACACCTCTAAAATGTTAGCACAATCCTATAAAAAAGAGAGAGCACCCAAAACTTTTGAAGGACTTCTATATTATATAGGCGTGTGACAAAGCTTGGTGAAGGGATCCAAGGTGAGCATGGAGTGGTGTGTCTGTGTGTTGTGGGCACTGGGCTTGTATGTATTCTTAAACAGAGTTCA
>NW_027496669.1:0-15000 GCF_021521415.1 Bidens hawaiensis
GGCAGGATCGGAATCATTAGTTATAACCAAACCAAAGAAAAACGTTTAAATGAAAGTAAATGCGGAAGCGTAAAACCTTAATTCAAAAGTTGCGTCACGCAGGACGACTTAAAAACCAAAAGTAACTGTTTAAGTTTAAATTTGCAGAATAAAAGTGTTTTCAATAATGCATGCTCCTAAACCGCGCGCCCCGCCTCGGCTACCTGAGAATAACATACTAAAAGTGTCAACACAAGGTTGGTGAGTTCACAAGTAAGATAAGATAAATTGTTTAGCGTTTTGCGTAACCTCGTTACGACGTTTAAATGTTGCGTAACCTCGTTACGGCGTTTGAGTGTGTAACCACGTTACAACGTTTAAGTATTGCGTAACCTCGTTACGACGTTTGAGCGTGTAACCATGTTACAACGTTTAAGTATTGCGTAACCTCGTTACGACGTTTGAGCGTGTAACCATGTTACAACGTTTAAGTATTGCGTAACCTCGTTACGACGTTTGAGCGTGTAACCATGTTACAACGTTTAAGTGTTGCATTACCAGATAGTGTTATGTTAAACTATATATCGATAGGTAGCTAATCTATACAACAAGTATTGCTAAGTGGTTCGCGACCGAAGCTGACTGTTTATCAAGTGCCCGTCACCAGGTCATCCAGACCATGGTATGTGTTAGCCCAAATTTACACCCACTCAACCTCCAGTTGAGCTATAACGTCGGGTGGGGTTTGTCAAACCCAGTAGTACTACCCAAAAGTGACTCGCTATTCCAAATATTAACCGGTCCGATGTGTGGGACTTCAAGTTGTTACAAATGCCGCTTAGCCTTTACAAGTGATATATAATTTATAACAAAATCTTTCATATGCGTTTATCTCAGAAAATATGTTTATCGGAGTATGTTATCTCCCCCAAGTGGAAAAACATTTGAAAGCAGTTTAAGAGTGGGGTAAGTGAACTCACTGTTTGCGAAGAATATCCGATCTAGATCACCGAGTGATGCGCGTCGTAGAAAACTCTCTAGCGTTCTAAAACAACAAGGAGATTTTCTAAGTATCGGAACGTTTAACGAGTCTCTAGACTCGGCACATAATACCTATGCACGTAACATGTTTCGTGTTTCGTTTGTGTATTGTGTATGACTCTACAAGTACAATCGTGATACGACATATGAGTGAGCAATTACTTCCGTGTCATGTGTTAATAACCTACTTACTAGCAATAATTCCCGTAAGGGCAATTTGGTCAACAAACAAAGACTAACTAACCAATATTTCCCGCAAGGGTAATTTGGTCAATTCATGGCAATCAACTAGCAACTATTTCCCCGCAAGGGTATTTTGGTCAAAATTACAACAATTATATAGAAACTATCATATTTCATGCATTCCTATACAACTCAGCAGCTAGTTTCGTTATGACAGAATTTCTACTCGAAAGATTGTACTAGTTCACCGATTATAACGTCCCAATTAATTCACCAAAAATTACCACAGAAACATACATGTCTTAGGTTTCCAGAACATATTTTATCTTATTTTTATTCCATATAGATTGTTCACAATGATCAAAACATTACAGCTAACTTTTATCAGCCAGATTCATGCACATCAGAATGTTATTTGCAATTCCCGTTAAACGAAAAATCCAATAAATGCAAGACCACTTGGGTTTGGTTCCTAACTCAGTGAGTCAACTTCCAGAAGTGGAACCAACCCAATTGGTCTCGTGGTTCATGAGATATAACATTTACAACATAACCTAACAGCAGGTCTAACAGCTCAGCTTTGCATCATGTTTTTGTAAAATCATAAAAGTATACTTCCACTTATCCAAAAATTACGAATTTATACTTCATAGAAACTAGACTCAACCTAGTTTACTGCAGTACCCACAATCTCAATCAATTTCCACGTTTACACTTCGTTACAGTCAGTTAAACATCGTATATACATTCTGTCCAGAATCTGTTCACATCAAAACTCAACATAATCACAACCTATGAACTATCATGCATCCATATAACCCCCTAGACCCTATAACTACTATCCATGCATATCAATCCCACATACATGCAAGCTTAGGGTTTTATTTACACTCTCAATCAAGGACACAACAATTAACATGCAATACTATCAAACTAGTTATCAATCTATCATCCAATTAACAAGAATCATCACAATCATATACATGCAAGAATCGGCTGACTTAGGGTTTTCACATAACCCATTAAACATAAAAATTACACAACAAGGAGGTAAGAGGTGATCAAGTATACCTTCCTAGCACCTAGTTCTTGGATCAAGGACTTGAATTGATGTGTGTGTGTGTGATCTATGTGGACGGCAGCCGTGGATAGGGGAGCAAGGGGAGAGCCGATCGTAGGGTTAATAATAATAATAATAGTTAGGGTTTAGAGTTTAAGTTATATTTATAAGCAAACAAGTTACATTCTAGTCCCTAAACTTCCAATTGTTGTTTTTCTCTAGAATATTCCATCATACTTGAACAATAAGATAACATGACCATACCATTATCACATAGCACATAATCCTAACACATATTAATCATATAATTAGTGTCTTGACGTTTGTCGTTTATTTGTCAATCGTTTGCGTTAACTCGTTTGCGTTTCGGTGCAAATCCCGAAAGACTACACATGTAGTAAGTGTTAAGCGTCATTTAAACCCTAGTTTAAATGTAATGAAGTGTGCGTTAAAGATTCAACGATCTTAAAGTTTGAATTGACGGAGTTGAGTTAACGAGGTTAACCTGAAATTGACGATTGTCACATCATTCCCATGTTAAAGAATTTTCGTCCCGAAAATTGAGTCAAGTCGTGATGAGAGCCTGAAAAAGTAAGAAAATTTTCAGTTTGTCATATCATCCCCTAGTAGAAAGAAATTTCGTCCCGAAATTTAGTTCATACCTCCGGTGATGTTTGACGGTTTGCCGGGTTTCGCGGTTTCCGGTGTTTGGTTAGCCCTTCAAAAAGGTGAGGATACTTTTTCATCATTTGATCCTCGCGTTCCCACGTGAACTCCGGTCCACGTCTCGAGTTCCAACGAACCTTAACGATTGGAATTTTGCTGTGTTTGAGCGTTTTGGTTTCCCAATCCAAAACCTCGACTGGTTCCTCAATGAACCGTAACTGTTCATCAACTTGTAGTTCCTCCAAAGGGACTACTTGGGTTTCATCAGATAGGCATTTCTTCAAATTTGATACGTGGAATACATCGTGTACGCCACCGAGTTCTGTTGGTAGATCCAGTCGGTACGCCACCGGACCAATGCGCTCAGTTATCCGGTACGGACCAACATATCGCGGGTTAAGTTTGTTTCGCTTACCAAAGCGAACCACACCTTTCCAAGGTGAGACTTTGAGTAACACTCGATCGTTTACTTGAAATTCGAGAGGTTTTCGGCGCTTGTCGGCGTAACTCTTTTGTCGATCTCGTGCTGCTGCCATGCGATTTCGGATTTGAACAATCTTTTCCGAAGTTTCGAGTACCAGTTCCGGACCAGTGATTTGGCTATCACCCACCTCTGCCCAGCAGAGTGGTGATCGACACTTCCGTCCGTACAGCGCTTCAAACGGCGCTGCCTTAATGCTTGCGTGGTAGCTGTTATTATACGAAAACTCTACCAAGGGTAAATGGGGTTCCCAACTTTTTCCGAAATCTAAGACGCATGCACGCAACATATCCTCCAGGGTCTGAATAGTCCGTTCACTTTGCCCATCCGTCTGAGGGTGGTATGCGGTACTCATATCGAGACGTGTGCCCAGTGCGCTTTGCAGCGACTTCCAAAAGTGTGAGGTAAAACGAGAATCTCGATCGGAAATGATCGAGGCAGGCACTCCGTGTCTCGACACTACTTCCTTCATGTAGACACGAGACAGTCTTTCCATTTTGTCTGTTTCCTTAATCGCTAGGAAGTGCGCCGATTTAGTCAACCGGTCAACGATCACCCAGATGGTATCGCATCCCGTCGGTGTCTTAGGCAAACCCGTAATAAAGTCCATTGAGATTTGTTCCCATTTCCACATTGGGAGTTCCGGCTGTTGCAGTAGACCAGATGGTTTCTGGTATTCTATCTTGACTCTGGCACAAGTCAAACATTTGCTCACGTAGGTTGCAATGTCGGCTTTCATGTTCGGCCACCAGTAAAGTTCCTTTAAATCATGATACATTTTATCTGAGCCGGGGTGGATAGAATATCGGGACTTGTGAGCTTCGTCCATCACTAGAGTTCTCAACTCTCCGTATCGTGGAACCCAAATCCGGTTCTCAAAATATCGGACCCCGTCCGACCTGGTTTCAAGTTGCTTGCTCATGCCCCGCATGAGTTCCGATGGGAGATTATCATCTTTCAAAGCTTCCAGTTGCGCATCGCGAATCTGATCGGGTAAGCTGGCATGAATCGTGAGTTGCAATGCTCTCACCCGTCTGGGTTTATCCGTTTCTTTTCTGCTAAGGGCGTCGGCCACCACATTGGCCTTGCCAGGGTGGTACTTGATGGCACAATCATAGTCTTTAAGCAGCTCGACCCAACGACGCTGTCGCATGTTCAGCTCTTTCTGATCGTAGATATGTTGGAGACTCTTGTGGTCGGTGTAAATGGTAAACTTGGTACCGTACAAGTAATGCCTCCATATCTTAAGAGCAAACACTACAGCTCCGAGTTCCAAATCATGGGTCGTGTAGTTCTTCTCGTGAACCCGTAGTTGTCTAGAGGCGTAGGCTATAACTTTCTCAAGTTGCATCAGCACACAACCGAGACCTTGTATAGATGCGTCACAGTGTACCTCAAAATTTTCCGTTCCCTCGGGGAGGGCTAAAATAGGGGCGCTACAAAGCTTGGTTTTCAACAGTTGAAAAGCGGATTCTTGCGCGTCACCCCAGTTGTACTTAGTGCCCTTGTGAGTCAAAGCGGTTAGGGGTTGAGCAATCTTTGAAAATCCCTCGATGAAACGCCGGTAGTAGCCGGCCAGTCCTAGGAATTGTCGCACCTCAGTCGGAGTCTTAGGTGCTTCCCAGTTTTTGATGGCCTCTACCTTACCGGGATCGACATGGATACCATTCTCGTTTATCACATGTCCTAAAAAGTGAACCTCTCGAAGCCAAAATTCACATTTCGAGAGTTTAGCATACAGTTGTTCCTTCTTCAGCAGTTCCAGAATTATCCTTAAGTGTTCGTCGTGGTCAGTCTCGTTCTTGGAGTAGACGAGAATATCATCGATGAAAACAATCACGAACTTGTCGAGGTACGCCTTGCATACTCGATTCATGAGATCCATAAATACGGCTGGTGCGTTGGTTAGGCCAAAAGGCATAACCGAAAACTCGTAGTGACCATACCGTGTTCTGAAAGCCGTCTTTGAAATATCTTCTTCGCGCACTCTCAGCTGGTGATAACCGGATCGTAAATCGATCTTCGAGTAGTAACTCGATCCCTGAAGCTGGTCGAACAAATCATCAATTCGGGGTAAAGGATAACGGTTCTTGACCGTCACCTTGTTCAATTCCCGGTAGTCGATGCACATCCGGAAAGTCCCGTCTTTCTTTCGGACAAACAAGACAGGGGCTCCCCATGGCGATGAGCTAGGTCGGATAAAACCCTTATCCAACAAATCTTGCAACTGAGTGGACAACTCCTGAAGTTCCGCCGGTGCGAGCCGATACGGGGCTCGTGCTATGGGTGCTGCACCGGGTGTCAACTCGATTTGAAATTCGACTTGACGAATAGAAGGGAGTCCGGGCAAATCCTCCGGGAAGACTTCTGGAAAATCTCGCACAACCGGAATGTCTTCAATTCGTTTCTCCTCCACAGGTTTCTCAACAATCTGCGCCAGAATTGCCGGATGACCCTTTCTTAAATACTTCTGTGCCTTCATAATGGTAATGATGCTGGTGGTCATGCCGCTTCTCTCGCCTCGGACCGAAATGATCTCGCCTGAAGGGGTGGTAATATGGACGATCTTATCATGACATATAATCTCCGCTCGGTTCTCAGATAACCAGTCCATGCCGACAACGACATCGAAACTACTAAGCGTAAAAGGAATAAGGTCGATGTCAAAGACATGACCTGACAATTTCAACTTACATCCCGCAAGTATATGAGTTGTTATTACAGTCTTACCGTTAGCTAATTCAACAGGAAACTTAGCGTCTAACGGGGTTGGAGTAAGGTTTAAAAGTTGGCTAAAGGCCTTTGACACAAAACTCCTATCAGCTCCAGTGTCAAACAAAACAGAAGCAAAACAATCGTTTACAGGGAACTTACCAGACACCACATGCGGATCTCTGCGGGCTTGACCTGATCCAATCACAAACGCTCTTCCTTTGCCATTTCCTCCACCGTTACTGCCACTCCCATTACCCCCGTTATTGTCGTTCTGTTTCAGCTTGGGGCAGTCCTTCCGGAAATGACCTTCCTGTCCACATTCATAACATCCCTTAGTCATCATCGGTGGCTTAGGAGCACCCTTCGCCACAAGGTCAACTCTACAATCCTTCGCTTGGTGACCTATCTTTCCGCATCTTTGACACTTGACACGGTCACACTGCCCAACATGGTGAAAGTTGCACCTATTGCACTTTGGATGTTTCCCAGCATACCCGCTCGAAACCTGCCCGTTACCGTTGTTGTTGTTGTTGTTGTTGTGATTCTGAGTGTTGAAACTCCGAGTAAATTCGGGCTTCCGGTAGTGTTGCGGTGGGAGGTTTGAGGATGAAGATCTGGTGTTGTCAAACTTTCTTTTCCCGCTGTTCGGGTTGCTGTTGTTGCTGTTGCTGGCATGGTCATTATTCGGGTTGTCACGGGCTTTTACAGTCGAACCCCTTGGTGGTAACGCACCCTGGGTCACAGCCTGATCCGTTAGTTTGTGAGCCAAACGGATCGCTTGTTGGATCGTGGCTGGTCTGGAAGACGTCACCATACCCTGAATCTGTGGTGCCAACCCATCAATGTACATCTCTATTCTTTTGCTCGGCGGATCCACCATCCGCGGACACATCACTGCCAACTCGTGCGAACGAGTGGTGTAGGCTTCAATCTCTGAACCCACCATTTTCAATGACCAAAACTCCGACTCTAACTTCGAAATTTCTTCCCTCGGACAGTATTCCTCTCGCATCATGTTTTTGAACTCCTCCCAGTTCATCGCGTTTGCCAGTTCCAATCCAAGAATTTGCACATTTGCACATCGTCTGAGGACACCTCTGAGTGTGCCTCCTCCTCAGCCGGTTCTTCTTCAGGCTCCTCTTCGGGATCTTCCTCGGGGTCCTCCTCAGGTTCCTCTTCAGGATCTTCTTCAGGATCTGCCTCAGGCTCGGCCTCAGGCTCTGCCTCGGGTTCGGCTGCGTTCTGAGCAAGTTGCATTTGTAGGTCATCGCAACGCTCGAGTGCTATCTCGGTTCGGGTCCTTGCTTCTTGGAGTTGCTCTTGCAAGTCTATCATCTCGGCTTGCATCTTCATCATAACCTTCGTTTGTTGCTCACTAGTCTCTTGCATTTCTTTCATTTCCGCTGCCATGCGGGCAATCTCCTCCTGAGTCTCGGTTCCGTCTTTAAACAGTCTGGAAACATTTTCTCTCGTGTAGCGCATGTAACCCACATCACGCTCCCAACAAGAAACGACAGCTGCGAGAACTCGCTCCACAGGTTCGGTTATGGGTGGTAGGGTGTTGGGATAAGCAGGGTGGTTCGGGTGAGGTAACGGGGGAACTTGTTCGCGATAGACCATACGTCTGATCATGTTAGGGTACCAATCCCAGCTAACGTCGTTTTCGTAAATGCCTCCGGATAGGAGGTACCTCTTTGGTGCGGGTGTTTCGAGTTCCGGGACTACTCGGGGTGGCAATGCGGTAGGTAATTGCGGTTCCTTCCCGTGAGCATGAGTCATCAGATCGGACGATGATGAGGATGGCGTCGACATCTCTACAGGTATGCCGTGTATGCGCGCGTATGAGTGAAAGAGGTAAAGAGATAAGACAACAAAGACTACACAAACCTATGCAGTGCGTATCATTATAACTAATGGGTCGTCGCGGTTATAGTCTAGTATGCATGCAGTTTCTAGTTCGCTATAACCAATGGCTCTGATACCAATCTGTCACACCCTCAAAATCCACTAACGGAGTTTTACCGTCAGAGGGTGTGAACTGGCAGGATCGGAATCATTAGTTATAACCAAACCAAAGAAAAACGTTTAAATGAAAGTAAATGCGGAAGCGTAAAACCTTAATTCAAAAGTTGCGTCACGCAGGACGACTTAAAAACCAAAAGTAACTGTTTAAGTTTAAATTTGCAGAATAAAAGTGTTTTCAATAATGCATGCTCCTAAACCGCGCGCCCGCCTCGGCTACCTGAGAATAACATACTAAAAGTGTCAACACAAGGTTGGTGAGTTCACAAGTAAGATAAGATAAATTGTTTAGCGTTTTGCGTAACCTCGTTACGACGTTTAAATGTTGCGTAACCTCGTTACGGCGTTTGAGTGTGTAACCACGTTACAACGTTTAAGTATTGCGTAACCTCGTTACGACGTTTGAGCGTGTAACCATGTTACAACGTTTAAGTATTGCGTAACCTCGTTACGACGTTTGAGCGTGTAACCATGTTACAACGTTTAAGTATTGCGTAACCTCGTTACGACGTTTGAGCGTGTAACCATGTTACAACGTTTAAGTGTTGCATTACCAGATAGTGTTATGTTAAACTATATATCGATAGGTAGCTAATCTATACAACAAGTATTGCTAAGTGGTTCGCGACCGAAGCTGACTGTTTATCAAGTGCCCGTCACCAGGTCATCCAGACCATGGTATGTGTTAGCCCAAATTTACACCCACTCAACCTCCAGTTGAGCTATAACGTTGGGTGGGGTTTGTCAAACCCAGTAGTACTACCCAAAAGTGACTCGCTATTCCAAATATTAACCGGTCCGATGTGTGGGACTTCAAGTTGTTACAAATGCCGCTTAGCCTTTACAAGTGATATATAATTTATAACAAAATCTTTCATATGCGTTTATCTCAGAAAATATGTTTATCGGAGTATGTTATCTCCCCCAAGTGGAAAAACATTTGAAAGCAGTTTAAGAGTGGGGTAAGTGAACTCACTGTTTGCGAAGAATATCCGATCTAGATCACCGAGTGATGCGCGTCGTAGAAAACTCTCTAGCGTTCTAAAACAACAAGGAGATTTTCTAAGTATCGGAACGTTTAACGAGTCTCTAGACTCGGCACATAATACCTATGCACGTAACATGTTTCGTGTTTCGTTTGTGTATTGTGTATGACTCTACAAGTACAATCGTGATACGACATATGAGTGAGCAATTACTTCCGTGTCATGTGTTAATAACCTACTTACTAGCAATAATTCCCGTAAGGGCAATTTGGTCAACAAACAAAGACTAACTAACCAATATTTCCCGCAAGGGTAATTTGGTCAATTCATGGCAATCAACTAGCAACTATTTCCCCGCAAGGGTATTTTGGTCAAAATTACAACAATTATATAGAAACTATCATATTTCATGCATTCCTATACAACTCAGCAGCTAGTTTCGTTATGACAGAATTTCTACTCGAAAGATTGTACTAGTTCACCGATTATAACGTCCCAATTAATTCACCAAAAATTACCACAGAAACATACATGTCTTAGGTTTCCAGAACATATTTTATCTTATTTTTATTCCATATAGATTGTTCACAATGATCAAAACATTACAGCTAACTTTTATCAGCCAGATTCATGCACATCAGAATGTTATTTGCAATTCCCGTTAAACGAAAAATCCAATAAATGCAAGACCACTTGGGTTTGGTTCCTAACTCAGTGAGTCAACTTCCAGAAGTGGAACCAACCCAATTGGTCTCGTGGTTCATGAGATATAACATTTACAACATAACCTAACAGCAGGTCTAACAGCTCAGCTTTGCATCACGTTTTTGTAAAATCATAAAAGTATACTTCCACTTATCCAAAAATTACGAATTTATACTTCATAGAAACTAGACTCAACCTAGTTTACTGCAGTACCCACAATCTCAATCAATTTCCACGTTTACACTTCGTTACAGTCAGTTAAACATCGTATATACATTCTGTCCAGAATCTGTTCACATCAAAACTCAACATAATCACAACCTATGAACTATCATGCATCCATATAACCCCCTAGACCCTATAACTACTATCCATGCATATCAATCCCACATACATGCAAGCTTAGGGTTTTATTTACACTCTCAATCAAGGACACAACAATTAACATGCAATACTATCAAACTAGTTATCAATCTATCATCCAATTAACAAGAATCATCACAATCATATACATGCAAGAATCGGCTGACTTAGGGTTTTCACATAACCCATTAAACATAAAAATTACACAACAAGGAGGTAAGAGGTGATCAAGTATACCTTCCTAGCACCTAGTTCTTGGATCAAGGACTTGAATTGATGTGTGTGTGTGTGATCTATGTGGACGGCAGCCGTGGATAGGGGAGCAAGGGGAGAGCCGATCGTAGGGTTAATAATAATAATAATAGTTAGGGTTTAGAGTTTAAGTTATATTTATAAGCAAACAAGTTACATTCTAGTCCCTAAACTTCCAATTGTTGTTTTTCTCTAGAATATTCCATCATACTTGAACAATAAGATAACATGACCATACCATTATCACATAGCACATAATCCTAACACATATTAATCATATAATTAGTGTCTTGACGTTTGTCGTTTATTTGTCAATCGTTTGCGTTAACTCGTTTGCGTTTCGGTGCAAATCCCGAAAGACTACACATGTAGTAAGTGTTAAGCGTCATTTAAACCCTAGTTTAAATGTAATGAAGTGTGCGTTAAAGATTCAACGATCTTAAAGTTTGAATTGACGGAGTTGAGTTAACGAGGTTAACCTGAAATTGACGATTGTCACAGTTATACAGATAATCCATTACAATTTTGGAATAAAAATCATATAACAGCAAAATTAGAAATGAAAGATAAAGATAAGGAAATAAGAATAAAGCCCATGAGATATAATCCAGAAGACCAAAAAGAATTTAGAACCCAATTAAAAGAACTTTTAGATTTGAGATTAATTAGAGCTAGCCACTGCCCACATAGTTCTCCTGCATTCCTGGTAAGAAAACATGCAGAAATAATAAGGGGAAAACCTAGAATGGTAATAAATTATAAAAAATTAAATGATAATACTGTTTTTGATGGATATTTCTTACCTCATAAAGAAAGTTTAATAAACTGGACTAGAAATAAAAAGATATTTTCTAAGTTTGATTGTAAAAGTGGATTTTGGCAAATAAAAATGCATCCTGATAGTATTAGTTATACTGCATTCTCCACCCCTCAAGGTCAGTATGAATGGCTTGTGATGCCTTTTGGATTAAAAAATGCACCACAGATTTTTCAAAGAAAAATGGATACTATATTCAAAAATTACGATTTTATTTTTGTTTATATTGATGACATTTTAATATTATCTGATAATATCAATAATCATTTAAAACATCTTGATATATTTATAGATTTATGTATAAAACATGGTTTAGCCCTATCTGAACGAAAAACTAGCTTACTAAAAGATAATATTGATTTTTTAGGTATGAAAATAGATGGTAAAGGAATAGAACTCCAGAGCCATATTCTTGAAAAAATTATATCCTTTCCTAATAAATTAATAGATAAAAAGCAAGTACAAAGTTTTCTTGGTATATTAAATTATGCTTCAGATTTTATTAAAAATCTCGCAGATATAAGAAAGCCTTTTCAAAACCTATTAAAGAAAGATAAGATATTTAGTTTTGATAAAAGCTTAGAAGACCAAGTGAAAAATATAAAAGAATATTGTAGGAACTTACCAAAATTACAATTACCTAAAGAAAACGATGATTTGATATTAGAAACAGATGCTTCAGAATATTATTGGAGTGGGATACTTAAAAAAATAGACTATGACTCCGAAAATAAAAAAGTTGGTGAAAGCATTTGTAGATACTGTTCAGGTACTTTTAGTGACACTGAAACAAGATATCATATTAACGAAAAAGAGCTTTTAGCAGTTGTAAAAAGTTGTCAAAAGCTTTATTATTTTCTATTACCAGTTAGATTTTTACTAAGAACTGATAATACACAAGTAAAAGCTTTTATAAAAAACAATTTGCCCTCTAAACCTGAGTATAAAAGGTTAATTAGATGGCAAACTTTAATATCCGAATATAATTTTGATATAGAAATAATTAAATCTGATAAAAATGTATTAGCAGATTTTTTAACCAGAGATGGAAGATCATGAGATAGCCCAAAAAATGGATAAGCATATTGAAGACATGGATAGGCAGGTGGTGTCTATAAAAGAAATAATGAAAGATATGAAAGAGATGCTAAGTTATTTTAGCACTCTCCCTGAACAGGTCTCAGACCTAAAAGATTTGATCACAAGAAATTGTCTTCTTATAGACTCAAAAAAAGTCTTTTATGAATATGATAGCATGATATTGAAATCTTTGGTAAAGCACCAAATAAAAGAAAGAGTGGATTTATCTCCTATATATAAGGAGGTGAAAATAGAAAAAAGAGATATCCCGTCATCTTCAAAGGGAGTTCAAACAATAGATCTTACTTCTGATCAAGATGAACCTAAAGAAAAACATTTTAATTTTAAACCACATTCTGGGCAGACTTCAAATTTTGATAATACTTTTCAAAGGATACCAACTCAACAAGATCTTGTTGAGCAACAGTGGTTTAAAATGAGAGATTTATATAACCTTAAAAATACAGATATAAGATATGTTGATTGTACTGGGGTTTACCCCAGAATTAATTACTTACAAGGTAATTCCCCTGAAGAAATAAGATACTGGTATGATTTTGGATCAATAAATTCAATATATCTTACATCACCAAATTTCCCAGAAATTTCCTTTTTACCAAAATGGGTTAGGGACGGAGTAAGGGACAGTTATCTATATAACTCTACTATTACTCCAAGTGATGTTATGGTGTTAAAACTATTTTCTGCAGGGCCTGATTTTTATAAAAACAATAATTACCCTGCATATCATCTGATTATAATAGAAAAAGTTCATGCATCTCTTTCTTACAATATAGAGACAGAAAGATTAAAACCTTTTCAAAGTTTTAATGAAAATGATATTCATAACAGAAGAGCACCTGATATGAAGATAGTTCTTTGTACTTTAGAAAATATTTTTAAAAGAGAATTTAGAACTTATGGAGGAAGTAAGATGCATTCCTATTGTAACATCCTAAAATTTTTATATTGATAAATAAAAGAAAGTTATGTTTAGTAAATTCACGTTTTAGTTATTTAATGTCGAGTAAGGAACGGGTCTTGGGCTTAGTCATTTTATGAACTCGGCCTGTCTCGACCCGTAGGAAGCCAACCCGAGCCTAACCAAACCCGTAGTATATAAACGAAAGTTCTTGACACTTCCACCATTTTCACCATCTTCCTTCACTTACACCCACCCAAACACTCTCATTTCTAGAGAGAGAAGCTAGAGAGAGAAAGTTCTCAAATCACAAATCCGAGTCCACAATCTTGTTCCTAATCGTTTTTGGTAAGTCCCTCTCGAAAATCATCCGTTTTCATAACCATTTCGGCCTCAAAGCGAGCAAAAACGTAACTTGAGTTTTCGGGTCAAAAACCGCCTTGTTTTGGTGTCAAAATGCAAGCTTTTGTGTTTAAAAGTACTAGGAATCGATAGCCCTTTCAATCCCGAGCATTTCCATGTCAAAAACTTCGATTTTGGGTCAAAAATCTGGAAAATCTGGAAAACCCGTGGGTTTCTCCGTCGCCCAGCTTGAAGGAGTCGAATCAGACTCATTCGATCGAACCAGTCGATCGAATCAGTCCATTCGATCGAATGCGTAGATCGAACAAGTCCAGTCGACCGAATAGGGAAGCAACCGAATGGTCTCCAACTCATTCGATCGAATGAGTTTTGTATTCGATCGAATGAGTGTTGTATTCGATCGAACGTGTTCCTATTCGATCGAACGTGTTCCTGTTTGATCGAACGTGTTCCTATTCGATCGAACGTGTTGTATTCGATCGAACGTGTTCCTATTCGATCGAATCAAGCCAGAACCAAGTTGTTTCCAAGATTCGCTTGAAGTGAAGTTCGTTTATGAAATAAATTAAAAACCTAATGGAAAATGTGTTAAGGCGGTTATCGAAAATGAGTAGTAGTAATAGTAGTAGCAGTAATTGATATGTGTAAATATTATACAGTTAGCCGAGCCCAGTTAAAGAAAGGAATTACAATCAACGGCGAGCGTAACAGGATCCAGGTGAGTTTCTAGCCCCACTTATGTGTTATGTTTTCGGGGCTGTGTGCATACTCAATATGTTTGTTAATACGCTTATCCTAAGAGATAAGTGTATGCCTTACGTGAATAATATGTAAGTACGAATGATTGCTTGATGGTGCGTGAACGATCTTCGGATATTGCACGTACTGTCAGGTTGTAAAGTTATGTATAAGGTAGGTATGTTATGCACGAATGATTGCTTGATGGTGCGTGAACGATCTTCGGATATTGCACGTACTGCCAAGTTGTACGCTAGCAGGAATGTAGATATGATATGTATGCTTATGTGTATGAATGTGATAATGTTAATAAAAGAAGGAAAGGACGGTTGTATGGTTACGAAAAGGGTACCGAGCCCTAATAATACTCGAAGTATGATGTATGGTTGTATGGTAACGAAGAGGGAATCGAACCCTACTAATATTCGAAAACATGGGACCAGACCCTAATAATATCTGTGATGTTAGGGACCAGACCCTCATAATATCTGTGATGATAGGGACCAGACCCTTATAATATCTGTGATGTTAGGGACCAGACCCTTATAATATCTGTGATGTTAGGGACCAGACCCTTATAATATCTGTGATGTTAGGGACCAGACCCTTATAATATCTGTGAGGTTA